>NC_080764.1:6335000-6587500 GCF_020826845.1 Diceros bicornis minor
GTTCCAGTCATTTTTCTGCTTCTTTACTTAACAGTTATTCGCTGAGCCCCTGCCCTAAGCTAAGCCCTGCCTTTGCATCGAGGACACTGCAGTGGTGGTCGTGTCACTGTCCTGATACGCCTGCTGCCTCTGCCCTGTCGCTTTCTCCTCTTGGGGGTTTCAGGACTGACTTTGTTTTGCCCTCCTTTGTGGTGCTGTAAAGCGCTGAGACGACACTCGACACCTTACACTGTAACTCCCTGCCTGCCCTCTGCCCTGGGCTCTGGTCTATCTTTCTGTACATTCCCAGGACCTAAGCAGCTACCAAATAGTGAACACAGCCTACTGTGTGTCAGGCTCTAGGAATACATTATCTAGGATCTTTCCTGAGCCTTTAGGGTGTGGCGCTTAACTGCTTTGTGTCACTTACTCCTTGAGAAGCTGGTGAAAACAATGTATCCTCTCTCTAGAAAAATCATCTTACACTCACTCTTGCATTTAATCTCAGAGAGTTTGAAGATCTACAAGAGCACACACATGGACCTCATCCCTAGATTCCAGATGAAGAATACTTGCTTTAAAGAGAAATATTATTTCCATTTTGCAAATGAGGGAAGGGGCTCAGGAGGAGGTGAATTAACTTGCCAGTTTGCACAGTAGGTAGTGGAACCAATTTGACTCTGTGTCTTCTTGACTCCAGACCTGTTATTTTTTCCACTGTCCAAGTGTAGATGCTCAGTAAACAACTGAGTGTAGGGAAGGCTGAACAGGGAACTTTACAGTGTATGTGTCCCAAAGTGTAACAAAACGTCCATTTGATATCAGGATAGACAAGGAGAAGATTTTTCTGAAGTATTTGGATTTAACTGTCACAATCTTTTGTGTTGCTTGCAACTTTTTCCAATTTAGTCAAGTGATAATTTCCCCCCATGATACCAGTTCCAACAGTTTTTGCTTCTGATGCCATTTCTGTTTGGCTGTGCACAGTTTTTACTCTTGTGTTGAGTTATGTTTTCTCTGGATGCCAAGGCAGATGGATGGCACTTTTGTTATGATTCTGATATAAATAGCATCTGTTTAAAACTGGACATCAATACTTATCTGGCAAATAAACAAATGTATCAGTGAAATCGCCTCCTAATTGTGTTTCTGCCTGTGGTTAAGCAGTGTATTTGATGGCCTATGACTTGGTACTTGTTTGGGGGGCATTGGTTTTATAAACCTTGCTTATTTCTACCTTACCGAGTTCTGAAATAATCATATTCGTCAGTGTCTGAGAATTCTCTTTATTTAGAACACCTACACTGAGGACAATGGAAAGCCAGGGATGATCTAGAGAACTCATCACAGTGCCTTGCTCGTCCTGAGAACAGTGTTGAGCTTTCAAAATCAAGGGTAAGATTAGCCCAAACGTCTTGCCCTTGCAGTATCAGGTGTTGATAGCTGTGCCATCAAGAACAAAGATTAATGGAGTGCTTCCTGGGCCGGGCCTGCGGTAGGGCTGAGTGTAGAAAGATGGGTGCAGCCGATCCTCTCCTCTGAGGGGCTCGCTAACTAGCAGGGGCCACAGATCAACAGACAAGAGAAAAGTCTGGAAGCAGAGAATCAAAGTGAAAATTGAAGTAGGACTGGAGGGATGGACTGGGAGGTATTCATACTTTTACTTTATACTTTATGTCCCCCCTCCCCACCACCCGCTGGCAAAGTAATGGAATTACAGGTACCTTTGACCTTTTCATCCTTTTCTTTATTAAACAAAACAATTGGCAAAACAAAACTACAAGACCCGGGTCTCTGTAAAGGCACAATTGGTTTTGTTTAAGAAGGATAGGAAGGCCTCATGAAGGAGGGAGCTCTTCCCTCAATCTTGAAGGGTGAATTGAAGTGTGTCAGGTGGAAAAGGAGGAAGGAAATTCTAGCAAAAGCATGAACCAAAACTCAGAGGTGAGGAACTACATGGTATATTCGGAGCGCTGTGTAAAAATGCAGCACGCATGGAAATATGGGATCTGGAAGAGTTGCCCCAGGGCCAGGTTATTAGTGATGTGAATGATCTTATATCCACGTTAGGAGTTTGACTTCAGTCTCTTTGCCCTGGAGAAGTATTGCATTTTTTAAAACTTAAAAAAAAAAAATTATTTCAGATTCACAAAAAAATTGCAGAATCAGTAGAGAGAGTTCCTGTGTGCCCCTGGCTTCCCCCACGGTGATAACGTTTTACAGAATAACCATAATACAATTATCAATGGTACAGTGCTAGTAACTAAACTACCGACTTTATTCAGATTTCACCGATTTTGACAAGCACTCATTTTTTTCTCGGTGCATAGTCCTATGAAATTTTAACACATGTATAATTTTGCATTGAACGTTTTGAAGCCAGGGAGTAACATAACTATATCTATGCTTTAGAAAGATGTAAATCCTGGTGACAGAGGAAGATGGATTAGAGGGAGACGTTGGAGACCTGGAAGCGATTTAAGAGGCTATTTCTGTAATCCAGATGAGTGAGGGTGAGCAGGGGCAGTGACATTAGGGATGGAGAGGGGCAGGGAATATATTTAAGAGGTGTTCTCCAAGTAAAATTGACAGTACGTGCTGACTGCTTAGAAAGAGGGCCAGAGGCTGAAGGCAGGCATTTCTGTCCTAACTTACAGGACTTACAGGAGTGGAAGCAAATTCATTCATTCACTCAGTAAGTTTGAATACCTCCGAACACTAGCCCCTGGCCTAGGATCTGGGGGTGTAGTGATGACACAAATTAACCCGGCTCTTGCTTTTATGGAATTTAAAGTCTACTGAGAATCAAGCATTAATTGAATACTCATACAAATAGATACATCGTTACAAATTGGGCTAGGGGCTGTGAAGGACAACAGAGGTTGTTGTGGCCTAGTGTGGGGTGTCAAGGAAGGTTCCCTGATGAAGTGACGTGGGAACTGAGATCTATGGCAGCGGTTCTCAGCATCAGCATCACCTGGGATCTTGTCAGCGAGGCAAATTCTCGGGCCCCATCCCCACCCAGGGTCTAGTTCTAGGCTCAGGATCTAGAAGTGGGGCCCCACAGTCTGTTTCTAACAAGCCCTCGGGCATCTGATGGACACTCAAGTTGGAGAACTGCGGACCCTTGGAATGAGAGGGGTTCATTTGGCAGAGCGGGGAGAAGACTGGGTGGTCTAGGCAGAGGGCTACAGCGTATGGAAGAAAAGCTTCCATGTGGGAAGGCCACATCCGAGGGACTGCCAAGGACCAGTGTGGCCAAGGCCCGGAGAACCCGGGAGAGGAAGACAGCTGGAGAAGCAGGCATGGCCCACCCCACACGGCCTCGTGACACCAGTGAGGACTTGGGTCTTGATTCTAAGGGCAATAGGAAGCAGTTGGAATTTTTAAAGCAAGGAAGTAACGTGAGGAGATCAGCATTTTACAATGATTATTCTGGCTGGTGTGAGGAAGAGAGGGGACCACAGCAGGGGTGTGTGTGTCTGTGTGTGTGTGTGTGATCGAGATATGGGCAGAGGAGTGTGCTTGTACAGTGTTGACAAAATAACTCCACTTGGGAAACCTACACTTTAGTGTGCAATCTTGTAGAGGCCCTGCCTGAGGTTTTCAACTCAATTCTCCAGTAACTCGCAAAATCACTTAATTATTTTGCAGACCCGAAGGCTCCGTTCTTGTGGCTTGACAAACTGAATAAGAAAATCTGTCTGCCAATCTGTGCTAACCCCATTGCTCTCTTATTTTTCAGAATTCACAAATTCAGAAATAGTTTATCTTGAAGGAAATGAAGCGAAATAGCACCAAAACAAACGTCGCCGCAGGCAACAGCACCAAATCGAGCAGTACCAAGGCCAGGTGAGATGCTTCTCTTTCCCAAACACCGGTGTCAGCCGACAGGTCAGAAGGTGGCGGCGAGTTCACCGTATCGTGCTGGGCGCGAGGCCGGAGAGAAAGGTGCTTTAGAAGTTGATAATTCTGTCTGGTTTGTGTCAGTCGTTGACACAACAAGCATGTATTAAATGCTGGTTTTGGGGCCAAAATTGTCTAGGAACTTATATTTATCTATCAACAAGCATTGGCTTATACGTTTTAAAGTCGAGTGTCCTTAATTTTGTGCTCAACGTGCCTACAAATATTAGATGACTAGGGTGGATTCAGAAAATGATCCAGCCTGCTTCACTGCAGGGCCAGCAGGGCCAACGTGACAGTGGTTTTCTTGTCTCTAGATACACATTTCCTGCTATAGATGGCAGCAGCAGCAAAACTTTCGTTACTGAACTCCAAAGCTAGGAAACCATCGCAACTTTCCTTTGCCAGCATCCGAGGACTTGCCCAGGCCTGGCTGCACTATAAATAGGAGGTGTTGAACACTCCTTGTCTGCTCACAGGAGCCGGGAGAGCGTAGCGGTTTCCAGCTCTTCCATTTTAAAAGGCTGCCAGTGAAACGGTGTGTGAGATGGAACTACTGTTTGACAGCCGACGTGCGGTCAGTTTTTCTGACACAACTTGTTTTTCTGTTGCCTGTGGCTATATCTGTCATCACATTAGGTGTGGTGGACTCTGAAAATGTTCCTTAGATAAGAGTGAATTTCTGAGACATTTTCTGAAATTAGATTTTTGTGTGCATGATAGAGAAAGCATATTACAAACAAAGCAATATAAGCTTTTTGTTTAGGATCTATAATCTAGGGCAGCAAGGCATTCATGCTGATATAAATGATCAGAAAACCACAATACTCAATTCAGTTAAACTCAATATTCATTATTTTTTGGACCAATGTAATCAGACATGGTCCCTGCTCTCCTGACATGAATGGTCTAACAGGGAAGCCAGACACTGAGCAATCATAAGGGTCATGGGTGTTGATTAAGAAAACCTTTCTGACACTGGTCACTAGTTTGCAGTATAGGAGATATGAGTGAGAAATCACGGATGATGCCTAAACTTCTACCTTGGATGGTGGGAAAGAGAGTAACGATCCTAAACAAGATCCAGGAGTGGAAGGACTGTGTGCGAGTGTGTGTGTGCGTGAGTGTGTGTGTGTGCATGTGTGTGTGTGTGTGTGTGTGTGTGTGTGTGTTGGGAGAAGAGTGCTGTTTGAACAGCAGGGCTGTGAAAACCCTCCATTCATTAATTTGATAAAAACTTTCAGAGCTTTAGTCGTGTGCCATGTACTCTGGGGCTGGGGGTTCAGTGGTGTAAAAACACTTTTATTTCATGGAGCCTATAAGCAAGTTGATAATTTCCCAAATAAAAGTATAATTACCAATTGTAATAAGTGCAGCGCAGGGGAAGGACAGGCTGTGATGAGAGACTCTACAGGAGGGTATAGACAGGGTGATCAGGGAGACCTCTCTAAGGTGGTGACAGTCACCCCGGATCTGAAGGTGAGAAGAGTTAGCCGGGTGAGGAGTTGGGGAGGGATCTGGGCAGAGGGACCCATGGGGCCGTTGGAAGCCAGGTGGGGAGAGTGACAAAGGTGGGAAGGGAGAGGCAGGCAGAGCTAGATCATGGACTGCCTGGTAGGCATGGTATATATGACATGCTGTGATAAAACGTTCATTAAAGAACACAAATAAAAAAGATCCATGTCTCCACCATCCCAACACAGCTATGTTTGTCACATCTTCTAGACCCTGTCCACATATGAAAACACATTTTTATATCATTGTATTCATAATGTATACCCCACTGTACTTTTTCACTTAACATTGTCCTAAACACATGTCTTGACATGAGTACAGTTGTGTTTGGCCGCTCCATTGACCTACAGCCACCAGCACAAAAAGAAATATAAAAGCTGCTTTCTGCGTGTTGGGAACTGGCCCTTCTCCCATGGAGATAGTTGTATAAAAATTTCAAGGCCCTTTGAGCGCTGCAGCCTGGGACAGACTGGCCATCTGTGCCGGGCTGGGACGATAAAGGGTAAACAATGTACGTACACAACTACTGGGCTGGGACGATAGCCAGGGGGCTCAGTGCACATATGCCACTGATAACCATTTGTGCATGGGAACACAAAATGCTTGCTCTGTAAACTCTGTAACTGCTTATGTAAACTGCTGGAAACTGAGGCCTGATGAGAGTTCCACCTGTGGAAGTGACGCCTTGCCCAGGATGTGTGATTCCCACCCAGCCGCGTCGATTGACAGGACTCTCCTAGCAGTGGGGCGTGGATGTTGTGAGTAATTGATTTATTGTGAAGTAATTGATCTGATGTGTTCTCTTTTCGGTCAACCTGGTGTTTCTCTTTCCGGTTGATTTGTGTCATTTCCCTTCAGTCGATCTGGTGTTTCCCTTTCCGATCGATCTCATGTTTTTCCCTCTTATTATATGACCTATTCGAATCTGCCGCTATCTCAGCCGATCTGGTGTTTCCCTTTCCGATCGAGCTGGTGTTTTTCCCTATTACTTGACCTATTCAGATCTGTTTGCAGACTATTGCCTTTACTATCCTCTATATAATAAAATATACATTCAATCCATTTGTTTGGAGTGGAAAATTTCTTTTATGTCTCCGATCGAATCCCCCAAACCTCTCATAACAACACGTTTTTATGTTTCTACATATTCCTTATAATTATTGTTTATAATAGTGATATACGACTCCATTAAAGTGTGTTAACTTTGAGAGGCTTCTGTTATATTCTGAGTTTGATTTTTGAGTTTGTGTTGGTGTGTCTTGTAGTGTGTGTGGGTAGACTTGAAATTTATGCTGCAAGAGCAGGTATTTGTGAAGATGAGGTTTGGGAGGAAGGTGAGAGCCTGCGCGGGGGTTTGAGGAGACCCTGCCGTCGGGGGAGACCCTTGGTGGAGGAAGGCTGTGGCTCAGATGTGTGGGGCTGCCGGCCTTGGAGGCAGATCAGTTTATAACTACGGATTTTTCTGCTAAATTGAATTCAGATGACTGGCTAAATTGTTTTTTATGAAACTCTGTCATTTGGATTATATTTGTAAATCGACTTGCATTCTTATAATTCCTATGTTTAGAACAGTAGACTAGGGGTTGCCAGCCAAGTCTAAGATATTAAGGGAGTATGAGGCTGGGCTGGGGAGGCAGGGCTGGGCTTCAAATGGTGGCAGCGTGAACCCTGGAATCCTAGTATTCGACTAGATGCTTGTGGACTTGCTTTTAATTTTCTACATGTTCTGTTGAGTAAGTTGCAGAATTGTTAGACTGTTTTGCAAACGCGAGTTATCCATTCTTTAGGATTGACAGATTTTCTTATTATTCTATCAATATATGAGAACTTCATTGTTATCTATGTGTTTATTGGGGAATGCACACAAATTACTCACATGTACCTCTGTGAGTGTGCACGTACACACACACACACACCTGGCACAATTGAGCAAAAAGCCTAGGATTAAATTTGGGTCTTGGCCAAATTTGGATCCTGTTCTTTTAAATTTGGGTCAGGAGTAAATTTGGCTTTTCTCTCTGGTGTTTAATTTCTTCACCTCTAAAAATATGGATAATGGTATCTAACTCACAAGGTTGTCATGAGGTTGATGATTAACCAGCAAAATAGGTGCTCAGTTATTGCGAAGTGAATCTAGTAGAATCACTGAAATGTAACATTTGCTGGTCTTTCAACTTCATTTTGATATCAAGCAGGGAGCTTTACCCATGAGCCTCCTTAAAAAACTATAGACTGGGAGCCGGCCCTGGGGCGTAGTGGTTAAGTGTGCGCACTCTGCTGCTGGCGGCCCAGGTTCGGATCCCGGGCGTGCACCGAGGCACCGCTTGTCAGGCCATGCTGTGGCGGCATCCCATATAAAGTGGAGGAAGATGGGTACAGATGTTAGCCCAGGGCCAGTCTTCCTCAGCAAAAAGAGGAGGATCGGCATGGATGTTAGCTCAGGGCTGATCTTCCTCACACACACACAAAAAATGTGTTAAAAAAACACAAAAATGTATAGACTCGTCCTTATAAATCAACTTCAGGTTCTTCTAAAGAGTGGTCCCAAGCTTGTTCAAACACAGATGCTGGGCCCCCAGCCCTGGAATTTCTGATCGGGTTGGGCTGGTGGGGCCTGAGAATCTGCATTTCTAAAAGGTCCCAGGTGCTGCTGAGGTTGCTGGTTCAGGGACCGCAGTTGAGAACCACTGTGTTAAAGCTACACGTCTGCTTCGACAGCCAGTAAAATTAATTTTTAAAAATGGAAAATAAATGCATTTAAAAAATACTGGTATTAATAACAATAAAACCCCGTGTTATTTCTGTTTGAATGGAATAGCTCCTTCCCCCCTGACATGACCCGGTGATGGCATCTCTTGGGAAGAGTCTTTAGTCTAAGCCCCGGGATGGGGGGATGTAGTTCACACTCGCATCAGCTCCGGGGAGACGGATGTCACTGCGCTTCTCCACGCTCCATCAGCGGAGTTGGACATGCTGCGCAGACACCTTAGTCCTGTTCTTTCAACACATGCTGCTGTTTCTTTTAAATCCTGAGTTAGGTGCTGAGCTACTGGAGGGTCGGGTGGGTCATACTTCTCTCTCTATTCCTCCAGCCTCGCAGTGTGTGGCCTGCAGTGTTTGCTGAAGATGAATCCCTGAGAGCATAGTTGCTCGGCAAATGCTCACACCAAGAATGTTAGGTCCAACACCCAAATAGGCTCCATTTTCAGAAGTACCCGGATTTGGCTCTTTGGGATAATCACATTGTCACTGAAGTCTCACGAGCTTTTATGACCCTGCAATTGGTAGGAATCAGAACTGGAGAAGACCCAACAGGTCATCCAGACCATCCTGCCGCTGGAAGAGGATTATTCCCTGCAGTGTACTCAGTAGCATTAGGAGGAATGACTTTTCATATGATTATTATTTTTTTCATGCTGTCTTCAACTAAGTGTTTCTTGAATTGAATCACTTTGTATTCAAGTAATAAAATGCACAACAGGCAGTACATTTCTGGGTGATTATCTCACTCCTCAGGTGGTGTAATAAGGCATGAGGCCAAAGCCCTGGCATGCCTTATTGTTATTAGGAAGTGAATTTATGGATAAAATAAAGAACGCAGTTATTTGCATCGGCAATAACCACAACAAGGAATGCAGTTACAGCAGGTCCTCCCCACGTGCTTGGAGAGCAGGGTGAGGCAGGAGACGAGTGTTTGTGACCATCCAGGCAGCAGTGGTAGCCAGAGACTTGCCACTGCCTTCAAGGAGCTTGTTATTAATTTCACAAAAAGCAACAAGAAAGCCTTGGCCATTGACAACCATGTGATACCTGGGCAAAGTTCTCCTCCCAGCTCTGGACCCGGCTCTGGGCTTAGAAGTTGTGTAACCCCCTGGGCAAATTGCTTGCCCGCTTTGAGCATTGGTTTCCTCACCTGTGAAATGGGAAGAACATTAAGTGATTGGCCATGGGGAGGGTTAAGTGACAGGTTTTCATAAGTCTTAAGCACATTTCCTGGCTCAAAGCAAGTCCCCAATAAATGCTGATTGAATTAGAATGACTTTTTTCCCTTCTTAAAATTCTTCCCAAGCTTGAGTTTCTTGCCTCTTAACTGCTTCAGTCTTGTCTGATTGTCTCAATTACACCGACAGTTCCCATCATTCTGGGTGTCCCTTTCTGAGCAATATATGCGCATGTCGTCACTTACCTTGCACACACCCTCACCTTGCTGTTTCACACTCTCTTTTCAAAACCCTGACCCAAATTAAACCCAGCTCTCTGCCTCCCCAGTACTGGCTCTCAAGTTCATGCCCATGGACCTCAGAGGGGCTCTTAAAACCCCCTGGCAGTCACTCTACTTCTCCCACTCTCCTGCTCTCCTGGACAGCCATTTCATTCTTTTTCCTCTCTCTTCAATCCGGAGATGCCTCTCCCGCCCTCACTTGCTGCTGATGACCCGACTTCCTGTTTCACTGAGAAAAGAGACACAAGCAGAAGGGCACTGCCACAGGCTCTCCTCACCACATCTGTGTCCCCAGGCTCTGCCTTCTCCTTTGTTACGAGGTACGAACCGTCCGTGCGCATAGGGAAGGCTCGTGCACGGGATGAGGTCCTGTCTCCACTGGCAAACCCGTGGGAACCAGCAATTCTCTCCCTCTTGCCTGCTTCATTCTCTTTGCCTCGCTACTGGATCACTATCACGAGTATTCAGACATGCTGCTGATTCTCCCGTCTTGAGGAAATTTCTCCCTTGACCCCCATCCCTCCTCCTGTTATCACATCGTTTCTCTGCCTTACAGCAGAGTTCTTTGAAACAGTTGTCTCTGTTTACCATCACTAATTCTTCTCCTCTGAATGTATCTGGAACTCAGACAGGCTCCCCCGCAACCACCCAGTTCCACCAGTATGGCTACTCTTAGGGTGATCGGTGGTTCCCGCATGGCTTAAACCAAAGGGCAGTTCTTGGTCCTCATCTCACCTGATTATCACTGTAGCATTTGACACACACATCACCCGCTCCTCCTGGAAACACTTTCTTCGTTTGGTTTCCTGAACACTCCAGTCTGCTGGTTTTTCTCCTCTCTCCCTGGCTGTTCTTCCTCAGTTTCCTTTGCTGGTTCCTCCTCATCCCCCTGAATTCTGAATGTGGGAGGCTCAGCCATGGCATCTTTTCCTTTTTTACACCTACTTTCTTGGGGGGCTGACCTGATATTGTGCCTTATATACATTATATACTGACAATCCTCAAACTTATATCTTCAGCCTCCGTCTCTCCCCTGAACTCATATATGCAAATGCCTGCGCAGTATCTCCACTTGGCTATCTAATAGGCACCTCAAACGTAACATGTCCAAGATGGGATTCTTGATCTTCCCCCATAAACCTGTTCTTCCTGCAGTCTTTCCCATCTCAGTTAATGGCCACTCCATTCAACCTTTCTCTTGAATGCCAAATCAAATCTGTAAGAAAAGACAATTGACTCTTCCTTCAGAATATATCTGGAATCCGATTATTTCTCAGCAGTTTCACCAAAACCACCCTGGTCCAAGCCACCATCTTCGTTTGCCTGGATCATTGCAGTAGACTGGTAATTGGTCTCCCTGTTGCCTCCATTGGCCCTGGAAGTCTACTCTTGATGTACAACCAGAGGGATCCTTCAAGTGCGGAGGCCAGATCATAGCCCTGCACACAACCCTCCTCTGTATATAACCCTCCAGTGGCTTCATGTATCACTCACAGTGAGGGGCCTCCGCCCAGCCTCATGTTGCTGCTTTGCCTTCCTAATGGCGTTGTTCCCTTCCTGTCTCCTTCAGATCTTTGCTCAATGTCACCTGTTTAACCTCTGCTCCATTTATCTCCATGGTACTTATTTATGTCTATAATTTACTTATTTGTTGCCTGTCTTCTGTTACTAGAATATAGGGTCCATGAGGTCCATGATTTTGCCAGTTTTGTTCATTGATCCCCAAACTTCTAGAAGGGAGCTTTAAAAATACTTTTTGACTATACCAACACATATCAAGCCATATTCTTCTTCTGGAAATTCACTTATGCTATGATTCCAGGTTTCAGTTCAATTAAATTTATCTAGTTGAAGAAGGATGTACGTGGGACTCCACTGAGGTACTTGGCCTCACATGGCATCAGATGTGGTCTGGTCCCTGCCCACAGGGACCTGTGCAAATAAGACGGGTCCAGATGGATACCATGCCAGTCAGTGACTGCTGAAGAGAGGTCAAGCAGAGCACTAGCCAATGTGGTTTTCTTACACATTAAAAAAAAATCTTATTAATTTCTGTAACCCTGTAAACTTGAGCTGCTTCTTATCAAGATCTTGAGAGGTGTCGCCTAGCCTGATTCTGTGCCCTCATATGGTGCCCTGCACACCCATCTATTTTTGAATATTGACTAATTATGCACTTGCATTTAAATGTGAAGCCCAGCAGGGAAAACTTTTTTTTTCTTTTTGCTGAGAAGGTCAGCCGTTAGGAGCCTCAGGCATCTGATGCTGTAACACCTTCTTGTACGGCTGGAGTTTGGGCTTTCTGCGCGCTGAGTTCAGGGAGAGTTTTATTTCTTGCTCTTGTGCTGAGAGGGGCCAGTAAAGAATGAGTCCAACGAAATTCCCCCTGATTTTTGAACCACTAGTAAGCCACAGACCGGCAGAATCTATGAGTTATAAATTCCTGCGTGCGTGTAATAGTGTGGTGACCACTGAGCACGAGGGCCTTCTGTTGGTGGGGGGCACACAGCCAGGTTCGCTCTAACGGTGGGGTGTGAGCCTGGGCGGGACCCATGATGACAAACAGGACACTCCTGTGACTATCTCTGGGGTACATCTGGGTGTCTGGCTTTTGCCCTGCTTCCTCTGAGATCTTTTAATCATAGTCTTAATAACCATCAAGTAGACATATTACCTTAAAAATGATTGCGAAGGCAGCACCTTTGCCAAAGGTGCCCAGGGAAGCAACTTCTCTCTTGCTCCCCCCACTCCCCTCCTCCTCCCCCAACTCCTTCCCCCTCTTCCCCCACTCCCCTTCCTCCTCCTTTCTAATTGTGCTATAATTCACATACCATAAAATTAATCCTTTTAAAGTGTACAATTCGGTGACTTTTAGTATATTCACAAGGTTGTGTGACCATCACCACTATCTAAATTTCGTCACCCCCAAAAGAAATCCCATACCAATTAGCAGTCTCATTTTTCCCTTCCCCCAGCCCCTGGCAACCACTAATCTACCTTCTATCTCTATAGATTTCTTATTCTGGACATTTTATATAAATGGAATCATACAGTATATGGTCTTTTAGCTTTGCTATAACATAGTGTTTTCAAGGTTCATCCATGCTGTAGCATGAATCAGTGCTTTGTTCCTTTTTATGGCTGAAGTATGGTCTACTGAATGGATAGACCACTCTTTATTTATTCATTTACCAGTTGATGGACCTTTGGGTCGTTTCCACTTTCTGGCTGTTGTGAGTATGCTGCTGTGAACTTGTGTACAAGTTTTTGTGTGGACATGTTTTCAGTTCCCTTGACTGTATACCTGAGAGTGAAATGGCTGGGTCATCTGGTAACTCTGTGTTTAGCTTTTTGAGAAACTGCCAACCTATTTTCCAAAGCAGCTGTACCATTGTGCGTTCCCACCAGCAATGTATGAAGGTTCCAAAATCGCTACACCCTCGCCAATACTTGTGATTGGCTATTTCTTTGATTGTAGCCATCCTAGTGGTTGTAAAGTGATATCTCATTGTGGTATTTCCCTAGTGACCAGTCATGTGCACTTTTTCATGTACTTATTGGCCATTTGTGTATCTTCTTGGGAAAAGTGTCTATTCAAATTTCTTAAACTGCCCATTTTTAAATAGGGTTGCCTTTTTATTATTGAGCTCTGTGAGTTCTTGATATATTCCACATACTAGATCCTTATTAGATATATGATTGGCAAATAATTGATTCCATTCTGTGGGCTGTCTTTTCACTTTCTTGATAGTATCTTTTGAAGCACAAAATTTTTAAATTTTGATGAAGTTCAGTTGATCTATTCCTTCTTTGGTTGCTTGTGTTTTTTATATCATATCTAAGATATCATTGCCTAATCCAAGCTCACAAAGATTTACACCTATGTTTTCTCCTAAGAATTTTATAGTTTTAGCTCTTAAATTGGTCTTTGATCCATTTTGAGTTAATTTTTGTATAAGGTGTGAGGTAGTGGTCCAACTCCATTCTTTTGCATGTGGCTGTCCAGTTGTCCCACCACCATTTGTTGAAAAGACTGCTCTTTCTCCATTGAGTGGTCTTGGCACCCTTGTCAAAAATCGCTGAGTGATCCATGTAGGGGTTTATTTCTGGACTCGCAATTCTATTCCATTGATCTAGAAGTCTGTCCTTATGCCAGCACTGCACTGTCTTGATTACTGTTGCTTTGTAGTGAGTTTTGAAATCAGGAAGTCTGATTCCTGCAACTTTGTTCTTATTTTTCAAGGTTGTTTTAGCTATTCTGAGTCCCTTGCATTTCCATATGAATTTTAAGATCAACTTGTCAATTTCTGCAAAAAAGGCCGCTGGGGTTTTCACGAGCCTTGAGTTGAATCTGTAGATCACTTTGGGGAGCATTGCAGTCTTACCCATGAACATGAGATGTCTTTCTGTTTATTCAGTTCTTCTTTCATTTATTTCAATGATTTTTTTTATAGTTTCAGTGTATGAATGGTGTGCTTTTTGTTAGGTTTATTCTTAAGTATTTTATTCTTTTTGATACTATTGTAAATGGAATTGTTTTCTTAATTTCATGTTGTTTTAATTGCAGTTGTTCATTGCAGTTGTATAGAAATACAATTGATTTTTGTATATTGGTCTTGTAATCCTGCAACCTTACTGAACTTGTTTATTTCTGATACTTGTGTGTGTGTGTGTGTGTGTGTGTGTGTGTGTGTGTGTGTGTGTATTCTTTAGGATTTTCCCGCTAGGTTCTGCTGTCTATTTCTTTCTGTATGTTGCTGGATTCAGATTGCTAGTGTTTTGTTGAGGATTTTTCCTGTATTCATAAGGAACATTGGCTTTTAGCTTTCTTTTCTTCTGCTGTCTTTGTCAGGTTTTGGTATCAGGGTAATACTGACCTCACGGAATGTGTTGAGAAGTGTTCCCTCCTCTTCTTTTTTTGTAAGAGTTTATAAAGGATTGGCTTTGACTATTCTTTTTTAAATGTTTTGTAGAATTCACCAGTGAACCTCTCTGGTCTTGAGAGTTTTTTACAGGAAGTTCTTTTTGTTTACTAATTCATTCTGTTTGCTTGTTATAGGTCTATTCAGATTTTTCTCTTTCTTCTTTAGTCAGTTTCAGTAGCTTGTGTCTTTCTAAGAATTTTTTTCCATTTCATGTAAGTTATCTAATTTGTTGGGATACCATTGTTCATACTGTTCCCTTATAATCCTTTTTGTTTTGCAAGGTCAGTAGTAATGTCCTCTCTTTCATTCCTGTTTTTAGTAATTTGAGTATTTCTCATTTTTTCTTGGTCAGTCTAGCTAAAAATTTGTCAGTTTGCTGATCTTTTCAAGGAACTAACCTTACGTTTTGTTGGTGTTGTCTGTTTTTCTATTCTTGACTTCATTTATTTCTGCTCTAATCTTTATTAGTTCCTTCATTCTACTCAGTTGGGTTTAGTTTACTCATATTTTTATAATTTCTTAAGGAATATTGTTAGGTTATTAATTTGAGATTTTCTTCTTTTTTAATATAGGCATTTATAGCTATAAATTTCCCTTGAAGCACTGCTTTAGCTGCATCTCATAAGTTTTCATATGTTGTGCCTTCATTTGCATTCATCTAAAAGTATTTGCTAATTTCTCTTGTGATTTTTTTTTTCTTTGACCTATTGGTTGTTTAGGAGTGTGTTGTTTAATTTCCATATATCTGTGAATTACCCAACTTCTCTCTGTTATTGATTTCTAATTTCAATCCAGTGTGATTGGAGAACATATTTTGATGATTCAATCCTTTAAAATTTACTGATACTTGTTTTATGTCCTAATATATGGTCTATCCTGGTGAATGTTCCATGTGCACTTGAGAAGAATGTATATTCTCCTGTCGTTAGGTGAGTGTGTTCTTTAGATGTCTCTTAGGTCTAGTTGGTTTATAATGTTGTTTAAGTCTTCTATTTGCTTTTTGATCTGTCTAGTTGTTCTATCTATTATTAAAAGTGGAGTATTGAAGTCTCCAGCTATTACTGTTGAAGAGTCTATTTCTCCTTTCAATTTTATCAGTTTTTTCTTTGTGTATATTGGGGCTCTGTTATTAGGTGCATATATGTTTGTTTTACCTTCATTTACTCTTTCTCTAATGCTCTTCCAAAGTTTCTTTATGTAGATCTGAGTTTCTGACCCATATGATTTTTTCTTCTTTCTGAAGAATTTATTTTAACATTTCTTGCAAGCAGGTCTGCTGGTAACAAATTCTCTCAATTTTTGTTTGTCTGATAAAGTATTTATCTTTAACTTTTGAAGAATAATTTTGCTGGATACAGAATTCTTGGTTGGTGTTTTTTTATTTTCCTTTCAACACTTTAAATATTTCATTCCAGTCTTTTCTTGGTTGTATGGTTTCTGAAGACAATTATGTATGGGCCATACTTCCTTTTTTTTGGCATGTCTCATAAATTTTTTCTCAAAAACTAGACGTTTTAATAATGTGGCAATTCTTAAAATCATATTCTCTTTCCATATTTTGTTGTTTGTTTAGTGACTTTTCTAAACTAACTTTGTAAAGTCTGCATTCTTTGTCATGTATGGCCACTGAAGTCTCTGATTGGTTAGCTTCGTGGTCAGCTCATGATTGGATGGAGATTTCCTTAAATGCCTGGAAACAAACGTCTTATGATCTTTGCTGAGGGGTTTTTTGTGTGTGCTGGGTAATGCCTTCAACACCCAGCCAGGCAGTTTGCAATTCTACTTTCGCCTTCACTTCCTGCTTGTGCAGAGCCTCAAGGTCAGCCAGAGATGCGAGTTTAGGGGTCGTCTTAGGTCTTTCCTGAGCAAGCACATAGCCCTGGACATGCTCACAGCCTGTACATGAGAGTGGCCTTCTAGATTCCCAGGAATGTGTGGGAGCTTCTCAAAGCCCCTATGGACGTCTCACCCCCCAGCTTTTCCCTTTAAGCTTTTTGGTTAGTCTATTATTTGCTCCACCTGTTGTTCACCCCCTCAGGCAGCTAAGATTTTAAATAACCATTACCTCTGATGTTTTTCAACAAATGCCTTTTGACCGTACCCTGTTCTCACTGGGAAAGCTCTGAATCAGTTCAGATAAAGACAGCCTCGTGAGTGGGCTCTTTCAGGGAACCAGCAGGTAGGTCAAATAATGAAAATTTTCTGGTAATGGGGCTTTGAAGGAGCTCCAGCCCTCTTCTGCTCTGTCCAGTGGCTGTCAGGCTGCTGGCTTTTCACCGTTTGCAGGCTGTTGGTTTCAAGGCTACTGCAGATTTGGGGGTGGGGAGAGATGGGAATAGGGGAAGTTAAAATGCCACAAAACTTGGTGTCCGTACCGAGATTCTGCCATCTTTCATGAATAAATGTTCCCTAGATTGCTGCAAACCTTTGGTTAATTTCCAGAGTTCTGAAACAGTTGATGCTGCCAATTTTTGCCAGAGTTCTCATTGCTTTTATGGAGGGGAGGATTTTCAGAGGTTCTTACTCCACCGTTTCTGGTGCTGTTGTCTCCAGCCCTGCCTCTGACTGTGTGTGTTGGATATGCAGCGAGGCACTTCACGAGACCTCGGAATGCAAACTTTCTGCCCTTACTGCCCAGCAGAGAAGTGAATCAGGGGTAGTCAAGATGCAGGCGGGTTTTCCAAAAGTTTCTTTATTTTCCCGTTTTTGAAGATTATTGGATCTTCTAAAAACAAGGAGTCTAAAATCATGACTTTGTGTTCACTTTAAGAACAGGCTTTGAGACACTGGCGAGAAGGCCGTGACCAGCAGCATTTTTATAGTCTCTGGCTGTCCTTTCAGAAGAGGACTAGGTGGCGGTGGCCACGTTTGTGCTGTGTGCTTGAAGGTGACGTAATCTGTTTTCTCTTATACCACAGGGATTTGACGTGCAAAATGGCGATGATACCAGATCGGCAAACTTCGTATCCTCACACACGAAAATTCACGTATTTAAGACCCCATTCTTCACCATGTAGAGTGTACTCCAGGGATGGTTTCCAAAATACGTTCAGACCTGCTTCTTCAAGTGAGTATTCATGAGCAAAAGTACTAACAGTAGATATCACTTTATGTGTGGTTAGTATGGACCAGACTCTGTACGAAGGCTTCATGTGTCATTTAATCTTCACAATAAAGCTATGAAGTAGATTCTATTATTGTCCCTATTTTGTTTGTGGGGAAACTGAGGCACAGGTTGATTAAGCCACTCGCCCAAAAGTTACACAGTTTTTAAGTGGCAGGGTCGGGATTTGAACCTAGACAATGTGATTCCAGAATCCATAGACTTAACTACTATGTTATCTAGTATACTTCCTCCCTCAATTTTTTCTTAATTAATAGGCTTTATTTTTTTGAGTAGTTTTAGGTTTACAGAAAAATTGAGCTAAAGTACAGAGAGTTCCCATGTACCCCTTCACTCCCCACCCCCAGTTTCCCCTATTGTTAACATCTTGCATTAGTGAGGTGCGTTTGTTACAATTGATGAGTCATTATTGGTACATTATTGTTTTTTTTTTTTTTTTTTTAATTTTTTTAAATTTATTTATTTTTCCCCCAAAGCCCCAGTAGATAGTTGCATGTCATAGTTGCACATCCTTCTAGTTGCTGTACGTGGGACGCGGCCTCAGCATGGCCGGAGAAGCGGTGCGTCGGTGCGCGCCCGGGATCCGAACCCGGGCTGCCAGCAGTGGAGCGCGCGCACTTAACTGCTAAGCCACGGGGCCAGCCCGGTACATTATTGTTAACTGAAGTCTGCAGTTTACATTAGAGTTCACTCTTTGTGTTGTACATTCACTGAGTTTTGATAAATGTATAAATACATGTGTCCACCATTATGGCATCATACAGAATAGTTTCACTGCCCTAAAAATCCCCTGTGCTCCATCTGTTCATCCCTCCCTCCCTCTAATTCCGGCAACCACTGATCCTTTTTCTGTCTCCATAGTGTTGCCTTTTCCAGAATGTCATATAGTTGGAATCATGCAGTGCGCAGCCTTTTCAGAATGGCTTCTTTCACTTGGCAATAGGCACTCAAGGGTCCTTCATGTCTTTTCCCGGTGCGATAGTTCATTTCTTTTTGTTTCTGAATAATATTCTCTTGTATGGATGTGCCACAGTTTGTGTATCTTTTCACTACTGGAGAACGTTGTGGTTGCTCTCGTGTCTTGGCAGTTATGAATAAAGCCGCTATAACCATTTGCGTGCAGGTTTTTGTGTGGACATATTTTCAACTCATTTGGATCACTCACTCAGTTTTAAAGCAATAAAGTTTGACATTATAATTTCCCAAAAGTATATATCTTTTCCTTCCTTCTCAAACATTTTCCTAGCCCTAATATGTGGCAATAACTGTCATAGGTACTGAAAGAGATGGATCCAATAGAGGGCCTGGCCTAGAGGAGCTCACAGTCTGGAGAGGGAGATAAAGAATTCTGGTAGAGTGAGCTATCGGAATAAGCTCATACAAAGCACTGTGAGTGCACAGCCCCAGCAACCAGAAGGACCCAGAGGGGGCGTCATGAGAGGATCAGTTGGATTTTGCCTTGTTAGCGGGGGGAAGGTGTTCTAGTTGGAAGTCACACTTGACGCTTGTGGTTACTTACAGTTGGTGAGACTTGAATCACATGTCACGTGCATCTATTGGGGAGCCTGGTAGATACAGACTTTATTTCAGATGGCCAGGAGTCTACCCAAATCTCAGGGTTTCTGTTTCTAAGGAAAAAGGGGAGGATGGATAAGGGGTTAACTAGCCATTTCCAACACAAAAATTTCTTGCCAATAGTGAATCTGTTCAGCCCGATAGTGCCACATCTACAATATGCTTTGGATACAGCCTAGTGTATTTAGCTGACTTTCTGATGGTACAGAGAAGACTGGAGTGAAGGGGGGTTACCGGATTCAAGGGCTTTCACACTCTTAAGGCTCTTGATGAACTCTCCCAAAGTGCCCGGTAGGAAGCTCTGCCTGTACGTCCCCATAAATAACAGTCAAAAGTGCTTATTTCTGAGTATCCCAACACAGAACATTATCTTTTACCTCTAGTCTATTTGATGTGCAAAAACAATATTCTATTCTGATTTTAATTTGCATTTGTCTAATGGTAAGGTTAACTTTGATTCTCAAGTTTATCAGGTTTATGTCTTTTTCTTTTGTAAGCTGCCTTTCCATATCCTCTGCCCATTTACCTGCTGTGGGTTGGTCTTTTTAGTGATTTGTCTGAGCTCTCTTTGTATTAAAGATATTAATCCTTTATCTGCCTTATGTGCCATCAGTGTCTTTTTTTCATTTGTCACTTGCCTTTTGTTTTTATTGATGGTGTTTTTTAATGTACTGATTTTTTCTTTCTTAAATTAAAAAATTATTTTTAAATATATATATGTAATGTGTCCTAGCACCATTTTCCTCTGCAAAGGTGTTTGGCTACCTCTCTTTCATGTATGCACATATATATGTAGACATGTACTTGTGTAACTCATTTATTAACTGAGCACAATTCATGGGGTGAATCTGTGAGCCACACATATTATATACCCTGTTTACTTTTTAAATGTTGTTTGTTTGTGTTCCAGTTTGAATAATTTCTATCCACCCGACTTTATATTCACTAGTCCTTTCTTCTATCGTGTACAGTTTGCTATTAAGCAAATCAAATAATTCTTCACCTCTGACGTGGTATTTTTAATTTCTAGCTTTTTCATGTGCTTTAAAAAAATAGTTTCCATTTCTCTCCTGAAATTCCCCATATGTTCAGCATGTTGTCAATTTTTCGTTTAACCTCTTTAACATATTTATCATTCTTAATTTAAATACCTGATCTTCTCCGCCTCTGTTCTCTCTGTGGGTCATCTGACGACTGTTTTTGCTCTGATTAGGTCCCCTTTTCTTATTTTACCTGTCTTGCAATTTTAAACAGATTCAGTACCAGACATGTGTGTAAAGAACAGTAGAGACAGACGTAGATAATATTTGCCACCAGAAAAAGGAATGCCCCTTCTTCTCAGGCTTCTAGAGAGAGGGGCTAGCTCAGTTTAATCTCTGAATTGAGCTGTGTGGGGACTTGTTGGAATTTCTGTTGGATGTAGGTAACCCCTGGTTTCAGATGCTTCCCTCCCCTGGGGCTTGAGCTCCGACCCGGGGTCGGGGGGTGGACTTCTGAGACCTCTGAGACCTCTGCCTCTGCCTTCTGAGACCAGCTGCCAGTTTTGGAAAGTCTCTGGGGAGTTCTCCTTGTCCTCGAGCCCCGCCGCTAGCTTTCTGCACCTCGGGAGGCCTCTTTCCACCCTGACACCCTGCCTCCAATCTGTCGTGGGCCGCTGGGGGCCGCTCCGTGAAGGCGCCCTATGCCTCAGAGGGACTCGCCTCACTTCTTCCCGCTGTACCCCTCAGCCTGTGGGGAGCGCTGCCTGACTCTTGCGGAAGACCCTGCGGGCCTCGGGGCGTGTCGTGCAGGCCGTGTCTCCCCCAGCTTTGCTGTGCTACAGCTTCCGGGATGCAAATCCATCACACCAGTCCATGTGTGGCTGCTAAATGGCTGGTTGTTTTTTCCTTACTCCTGTCCAGAGTGAGTGAATTTGCTTTTCTTCCCATGGCTCTGCAAGGATGAAAGGAGTCCTGGGTCTTTTCTCTCTGAGGAGTGGCTTGTCCTTTCTGGAATTTGGTTTCTGTACATCCTCAGTTCTCTGGTGTGTTTCAAAAACTCTGTCTTTTTAAGCTTATCCTACTTGTTCTCATTGTTAGGGTGAGAGTGACAGTCTGTTGTGACTTTCTAGATCCTAAACGGATGTAGAAAATTTTGTCAAAGTGCCCTTCAGAAAGATTATATCAATTTGTACTCCCACTAGCAGGTTATGCAAGTTTGGTTACTGCTTTCATTTTAAATCTCAGAAGTTGCATTAGGCACATGAAATAAAAAGTTTTCCTTCAAGTAATTTCAGATCAATATTTTCTGATACTTTTAAATTAGAAATATTGATTGCAAAGATAAGGCTTCTTGGAAAGCAACTAAAAATATACAAGAAAAGTCTGAGAAAAGATTTCAAGACAGAGACATAAGTTAACGAGAGGGGTCCCTCTGTGACACTGGGAGCAGGAGGAGGAATTCCAGGCTGGGTGAGCAGAGGGAGAAATAGTGTTCAGTAGCTGACATTGAATCATGCAGCTATCAGCTGCTTCTGAGATGCCACGTGACAGTGAGGAATGGAGAAGGCGGCACGGAGCGACCCCTTCTGAGCATCCTTGGAAGCCTCGTGGGAGTTTTACATCCCTTCTTTCCCTCGGGGCCTATGCCCAATCCTCTTCTCCCTGTCCGCCCTCCCCCAGGTGAGCATCTGGCTCCGTGTCCCTGTATACCAGCTGTAAACAAAATGAATGCCCCATTCTGACTTCCCTACTAGGTTCCAGATTGTGTCTCCAGGTGCCTCCCTGACTTTTCTGCTTGGACTTCATCTCACGGGCATCTCAAACATGAACTGGCTGAACACATCTCTTGACTCCCAGTGTTCTCCGTCTTGGTAAATGGCATCATCGTGTATCTGGTTCCTCAAGTCCAATACTTAGGAATTATCCTTGATTTCTCTTCTTCTTCACCCCCACCCCCCACCCCACTGAGTCAATCTATCATCAGGACCTTGTCTGCTCTGTTTCTAGGTTATATCTCTGTTCTGTCCACTTTTGTTCCCCACATCCAGGGCTACCACCTGGTTCAACGCACAAGCACCTCTTCTTGGCCTCTTGAATTTGCCTCCTCTCTGGTCTTCTTTCCTCATTTCTTGGTGCTCTGTAATCTCCTCTCTCCATAGCAGCCAGAGTGATATTTAAAAAACAACACGTGTTCGAGAAGATCACTACCCTGCTTGAAGAAAACCCCAATCCTTGTGCAGGCACCCGAGGTGTCACCCGCCCTGATCCCAACATCACTGCCCTCCGTCTCACTCGACACATGCCACCCTGTCCACACTGGCCTCTGGCCTTCCCGGATACATCAGGGTCATTCTTGCTCGAGCGTTCTTTACCTGTTGCTCCTTTCCCTGTTTAGGACGTTCCTACCACAGCTTCTTGGCTGGCTGGCTCCTTTGATCATTCGGGGCAGCTCATCAGCCTACTTAGAGGACTTCCCTGACGGCTCCACCTAAGGCAGCTCCTGCCGCTCTGCAGCTCGTTGCTCTGTCTTACTGCTTTTGCTGCACTTGTCGCTACCCACCATTACCACGTAATTTATTTATTTATCTGTTTCTGGTCTATCTTCTCCCCTCCAGATTCTAAGCTCTCCAAGAGCAGATCTTCCCTGTCTTGTTCACTGTAGTACCCTCAGTGCCTAGAGCAGCGGCTGAAATATGATAGGTGCTCAGAAATATTTTTTGAGTGAATGAATTTCACTTAAAAGTCAGTGTTTTGCGAGGCTCCCTCCCTCTATTCCTGCCTGGCGTGCTTCGCCTGTGGCTTCCACACAGCCGGTTCCCACACCCGTGTCTCCAGCCCCACCCTCTTCTGATCTCTAGATTTGTGTATTCAGTTTTCAAATGGACATCCCCACTTAGATATCCCAAACTGAACTCATTAGCTTTCCCACAAACGTTTTTCTCTTCAGTTCCAGGTGTCTCTTGTTATGTACAAACTGCTCTAAATAGAGAGGTTTGCAGTGTCATCAGTCATGTATTTCACTCGCAGATCTGCAGTTTGGGCGGGTCCCAGCGGGGGAGGTGCAAAGGCTGGGGTGGCTTGACATCGGGGGCCTGGAATCCTCTGAAGGCTGGCTCCCTGGAATGGCCAGCAGTGGATGCTGGCTCTTGGCTGGAACCTCAGCTCGGGCTTTAGGCCAGAACACCTACACATGGCCTCTGTGAGGCTTCCTGGCTTCCTCACAGCATGGCGACTGGTGTGAGCATCTCAAGAGGACCCGGCAGAAGCCGTAACGCCTTTTGTGACCTTGTCTTGGAGATCATATAGCATCATTTCTGCTGTAGTCACAGGCCCACCCAGATTCAAGGAGAAGGCACATATGCCCCACTTTTTGATGGGAGGAGTGTTAACATGACCTTGTGAAAAAGATGTGTGATGGAGATCTTGTTGAGGCCATCTTGGAAAATACCATCTGCCACATCTTCCACTAGGCCCTTTCTCAGTGAAGGGTGTCACCAACCACCCAGCCACCCACACTGCGTACATAGACTTTATCCTCTTCCCCTATCTCACCCTGCACCTTAAATCAGAAGATTCTGTAGATTCTACCTTGTCTATTTTAACATCTCTTTTATTCACCCCTGCTTCTGACTCCATGACCACCACATTAGTGCAGGCCTCCATTAATGCTTGCCTGAGCAGTAGTGACCCAGCATGCCATCTCATAGCATCACTTTCCTCCCCTTTCTGTCCCTCCTACACGTGATACCAGAGTGCAGTTCAAGAATGAATATTGGGTTATGTCGTTCTCCCTATGAAGATCCCACTGTGGCATCCCATAACCAGAGCACAAAGCCAGGGGAGCGACCGCCCGGGGTTTGGCTCCTGCTGGCTTCTGCAGTCTCGTCTCCTGGCTGATGCCTCCTCTGCTGGTCCACTCCTCTTCTCCTTGCCTAGGCTGGCTGTCCTCCACAGCACCTCCCACTTCCAGCCCCTCTCACTCTTGGGAACACCACGTTGCAGTTGAAGTGTCACCTCTTTCCTCTAAGAAGCTTTTCCTGAGACCTTCATTCTGTCACCCAAATCAACCACCCTCTGTTCTGGGTCTCCAGTGTATCCCAGTTAAGCAATCCCCTCCCTTGGGGAGGCTGTGGGCATCGTGAGTGAGAGGTGTCCCCAGCAGCCGGCATGAGCCTTGTGTCTACTCGGCCCTCACCCAGTTGAGGAAGCAGTGGTGATGGCCAGCGCAGCCCCCGGGAAGGATCGAAGTGGTCCCCGGGACCCGCCATGCTGCTTCTCGTGAGGTTAGGGCACACAGCAGATCTCCACAGCAGCGACTGGGGGGGTGCCGACACGTTCTCTGCTTTACCGCCTCCAACAGAAGACAGCTCAGGGCATCTTACAGACGTGAGGAAATCCCTGAGTGCCCTCCAAGTGGGTCCAAGTTGGCACTTAGAGACCCTGTCCTTTGAGTCTGTCATCTGGCCTAGGTCACCCCAAGACTAAAGCCATCACTGTCCTCATGCCGGGAAGGTTCAATAGCTGGATAAGAAATTCTCATTTGGAGGGAAATAACTAGAGTCATTCTTCCCTAGCTCCTGCTTGTGAATAAGTTTATAAAAGATGAGGCAGTGTTCAAGACATTTAGCACACATCCAGAATTTACTATGTAAGACAGAGCTACTAAATAAACTGTGGTCACCAAGCCTTTGCAATCTCATAAATAAATATAAGAGATTTACTGAACTACCATTATTCTTAGCCTCCTCTTTCACTGGTAGGTTATAAAATATCCAGATGGAATAATCGGGTCTTCATGCTCAGGGTACTGATTGGTGCCGTGAATTGATCTGTAGCCACTAGATTTACTTGTTTTCATCTTAGACAGAGGGGAGGGAGACCTGTAGGGTATCAGCTCTCCTTTGTGACATGGAGAGCCCTGGGACCTAATGCATGACAGCTGGGACACTGCTCCTTTTCCTCCCGGGGAATGCAAATCCCTGGAAGCTTATGTAGAGCACTCTAAACATTCTTTCCTTACTTTTTAGTGTCTGGATTATTCTCACCTCTTCCTTGTCTTTGAAACAGAAATGATCTAGATTTAAGACTTTCGTTTTCCTCTCAAAAATTGGCAAGAGGATGAAAAGTGAATACAATATTTTAAAGATTTATTTGAAATGATATTGATTCTTAGTATTATTCCAATATCTATGTTTTTCACCTGTAGTGACATAGGTCCTTTACAGGGAAGATTATCTTTGCCTTGTTTTTTTTCTTTCTAATGTTATTACTGTGATTTTATATTGACCAAATTTCAGAGGTGAAAAAATGACTGTCGATTTGCCATTGTGAGTCGTCTAATGGTCAGATATGTAACCTACGTAGACTGGAAGAAATACTGTCATAGAAGTTGGTTGGATTCTAGGACACAGTGAAATGGTTTTTAGTAGCTTAGCTTTAAGCACGTTTACTAAATAGCTGTATCTCTCTTATAGCCACAGCTGTTGCAAATCCAATACTGTCCTTCTTAGATGTTAAACGGATTTTATTTCAAAAAATTACTGACAAAGGAGATGAGTTGAAGAAAGCCTTTCAGCTGCTTGATACAGCTCAGAACATGACGGTGTCAAAGAGTGAACTGAGAAGAATTGTCACGACCTTCCTGCTGCCTCTCACCAGAGAACAGTTTCAAGACGTACTGGCTCAGGTACAGTATGTAATGACTTAGAAGAACGCAGCTACGGAAGAGATCAAGCAGGTGGCAGGAGCGTGTAATTCACACTGACTTCCCCCCACTGTCCCAAATGAGTGGTCAGCGTTTTGTTTATTTTTCACAATTCGTTTAATTAAATTCTGGCAGATTTGGGATGATCAGCATGTACTCGGGTCCTATTTTGCCTGTAGCACTATTACAGTCATTTTCTTTTAGTTTTTTTTTTAAGGCTTCCATATAAAAGGTATTTGGTCGACTTATATTTTGGAATTTAGTATTTCAGCATTTGTTCTTGCATCTACTATATGCTCGACTCAAAGCAGAGCAGTCAGACAGGGGCCCGCCCTTGAAGGGGTCCCAGTCCAGGGGGAGACCTCTGGAAGTGCTGATTAGTGCTGGGACGGGGTAATTACAGAGAGGTGTGACAGTTAGAGGAGGGAGAGCTGTCTAAAAATGAGGGATGGTAGTCTAGGAAGGCTTTTGGGGGGAGGGCGTATTTAGCTTAGTTTTGCCTAAGGAGTGGGTATTAGCCAGATGAAAGACGAAGGGAAGGGCGTTATAGGTAGAGGGAATAGCCTACGTGAAAGCCTGGATGCCTGAATCAGCATGACATGTTTATTCAGGCAACTGGGTGGAGTCATTTATATCTGAAGTGAGGGGATATGTGTCAGGTTGTGGCTGGAGGGCCAGTCCTGAAAAGCACCATGTAAGAGAGTTTGACCTTTGTCCTGGAGGCTGTAGGGAGCCAGCGAAGGGTTTGCAGCAGGGGTGATGCAGTACTCCGGGAGGGATGTGGAGGATGGGCCCTTGGGCCTCCCGGTGGTGTTCCATTCCAGGGAGGTGTAAATAGTAAAAATTTGGTGTGATCTGGGCCCTCAGGGCCATTAAAAAAGGAGTACACGATACAGTCGGAATTAAACACTCTCGAAATAAATCCACAAGGATCAATATAGTAATACAAGAGTGGAAAAGTTGAGTGGGAATATCTGTAGTCTGCCTTCCAGCCCAGTAGCCCAGTAACTGAGTTTGCACACACATACACACACACACACACACACACAAATATGTATTTTTACTCATTCTTTTGTTTTTAATCAGAGTCTGACTGCATGCTATTTCATAGTATTTAAAAGTCTGTTTCTTTCTAGAACTTGTTGAATAACCCAACCCAATCCAAATTGCTTACTTTTACCACAGGGGAATTATGCGTTAGGGAAAAAAACAGCCCAGTGAATTTTAGGCATTCCTGAATTCCAGTCTTGACCTCAGGGACTGACTCTCCTTTTTGCTATTTTTAAAAAAATATTTGCAGATCTATTTTTTGTTTCTTCTTGACCATATCACGCTACCGTTGCAGGGTTTTCTCTTCCCTCTAACTTTTTTGTCTTTCCCTGAATTTGGGAGGTTTTCAGGCATTATTTCTTCAAATATTTTTTCTACCCCATCCTCTCCTCTCTCAGACACTTTGGTATTGTCCCACAGGTTCCTGAGGCTCTGTTCATCTTTTTAAATCTTTTTTTCTCTCTATTTTTCATATTGGATAGTATTTATCGGTCAATCTTCAAGTTTAAGACTCTTTCTTAGCATCTCTATTCTGCTATTAAGCCCATTCAGTGAATTTTGAATTTTAGACATTTCATTTTTTAGTTCTAGAATTTCCATTTGGTTCTTTTTAATAATTTCTATTTATCTGCTTAGATTTCCTGGTTTTTCCTTCAATTGTGAGCATTCTTTGAATTCTTTGAGCATAGTTAAAATAGCTGCTTTAAATTCCTCGTCTGATATTTCTGACATCTGGGTTATCTTAGGGTTGATCTGCATTGATTTTTTCCCTTGAGAAGAGTCACATTTGTCTGGTTCTTCTTATTTGAGTATATTTGGATAATATCCGTTACCAGCACTGTCCAATAGAAATATAACGTGAGCCACGTATGTAATTTAAAATTTCCTAGTAGCTACATTAAAAAAATAAAAAAGAAATAGGTGAAATTGATTTTAATAATATTTTATTAAACCAGATATAGCCAAAATATTATCTCATTTTAACAAGTAATCACTATTAAAAATTGTTAATAGGATATTTTATGTTCTTTCCCGTGTAGTAAGTCTTCAAAACCTGATGTACTTTACACTTACAGCAGACCTCAATTTAGACATGAAATTTCCATTGGAAATACTTGATCTGTATTTAGATTCCATAAAATTTACAATTAAAATACTAGATTCACATACCCAGTTGTTCCAAACATACTTAAAAGTTTTCCAATAACTGAATTAACTTTAAAATTTAAATTAATCAGCATTAAATAAAACAAAGGATTCCGCTCATCAGTGGCACTGGCCACATTCCACGTGCTCAGTAGCCACGTGTGGCTGGGGCTGTTGGTTAGCCAGTACAGCACTCAACACTGGGAATGCTGTGGAGACTCCGGATTCTGTGATATTCCTCTGAAGACTGCTGATACTGTTGCTGTGGCAGACAGTTGACTTGCAAACTCTGTGTTGCCTGCAGCGGGCCGTCGCTCATATCTCAGTTCAGCTCTTATCTTTAGGCGGGTCTCTGAGTTTGAGCTGCACACACGTGGTTCGAGCGTCAGCTGGAAACCTGGACAGAGTTTATATACAGAAAGTGGGTCTCCTCCTCTTTCTCACTCCTGTCTGAGACCCCCCGCACATTTTTAGTGGCTGTGGTTGCTTTGGGTTCTGTGTGCTGGTTCTTCAGCCCAGAAAGACAGTGGGTTTTCTTTTGGGGTTTGAGCCGCTTTGTGCTGGGCACTGACTGAGGCCTGCTCTTAGGCTAAAACCATTAAGAACAGGAAACTCCCTCCATACTTGTCCCCTAAGTTTTGACTTCCTCCAAAATCTGCCTGCTTTTCTTCACTCTCCAGAGCCTTTAGATAGTTATTTTTTGTATTTTGACTAGAGTTTATAGTTGTTTCCTGTGGAAAGTTGGTCTGTTGTGAGCTTTCTCTACCATGACTTCTTCTGCTTTATAATTTTTTAAAAAGCAATCACAAAGTTACAGAAAATTTGGAAGTGTAGTGCGAAGAACAATATTTTTTTCCTGAACCATTTGGGAGTAAGTGGCTCCATCATCCCAAATATGTTAGTGTACGTTTCCTTCAAGCAAGGACACTGTTCTGTGTAACCAAGAACACTGTTCTGTATACCCACAATCCAACTATCAGTTAAAGACATTAGTATCAACTCATTACTTCTGTTGTGGCCCCAGAATCCAGCCAAGTTTTGCCAATCTTTCCTTGTGTGTCTTGTAGGATCCAGATCGGAATCATACGTTGCATTTGGTTGTCATATCTCCTGAGTCTCCCTCAGTCTAGAACAGTTCTTTAGTTTTTCCTTAGCCTTCATTTAATGCTTTTTTCATTTAACACATTGCAGACCTCTTATTTTGTAGGGTATCCCCAGTTTGAGTTTATCTGATGTTTCCTTATGACTAGATTCAGGCTTGCATTTTGGGGAGGAATATCACAGAAATGATACTGTGTTCTTCTCATTGCATTTTGTTAGGTTGCACGCGATTTCAGTCTCTCCCATTGCTGCTGGTAGTCACGTAAGGTGGGATCTATCAGACTTGTTCATGGTCAGGTATTCTTTATGCACTTTTTAATTAATAAGCATTTCGTGGGAGAAACTTTGAAACTATGTAAATGTTCCATTCCTCATCAAGCTTTCAGTTTATTCACTTATTATTTATATGTTGGCAGGGACTCAAGATTTCCTATTTTATTAAGTGGGTTATGATCCATTACTTTCATTATTTATTTTAATGTTTAAATTGTCCTTAGTTTGGCCAGTAGGAGCCCCTTCAGGTTGGTTTCTGGCTCCTTTTGACATGTCTCCATCATTCTTTGAGCACTGCCTTGCTTTCTGATAGAAGATATTCCAAGCTCATCTGTACTTTTATTGCCTTGGTCCTAGAATCATCCATTTCTCCAAAGAGCTCTGGTTCCTTTTAATGGAAAAAGATATTCAAAATCCGGGATCTGGGCACTAGGGCTGCTCATTGCCACTGGGATGTCCCTGCTCCTGGCCGTCTTAGTGGGCAGAGCTCCTGGGGATACATTTTTTTCCTACGCACATATATTTACATCTATAGTTATTTCTATATCAATCTCTCTGTATATTGAACCATGAGTTCACACCAGTACCACCAATTCTAATCCAACACCTCAGGGTTCATTCTAGTTTTCTTGCTTTTGATATTGTAACTGCCTTTTCGGACAATGAGGAACTTGGCTTCTATTATGCTTAGTATCTTTCCTTATTTGATCAGTCTCCCTGGTATGTGACTCGTCTCCCGTCTCCAGCACTCCCCCACCCCCATGTGGATGCCCTCTTCACCCCGCTTGGGCTCACATCCCACTCTGGACTACCATGGCTCCCCCCAACGCTGCAGACACCATTTTTCTCTGCCCCTTCTAATGACTTTCGGACTGAATTACCAGGGAATGGACAGAGAAGAAGGGAAGGGACAAGAAAGATAAAGAGCCTTTCTCTTCTGATTTTTTAAAAAAATGTTTCCCCTTAATTACTTATAAACTTTTACAAATAGTATGTATTGATTCTCTCACATATCACTCTTTATCTACATTTTTAATAAAAGATTTATTAAGATATAGTTTATATATCATAAAATTCACCATTTAAAAAGGTACAAGTTAATGGTTTTTAATATATTCACAGAGTGGTGTCACCATCACCACTATCCATTTCCGGAACATTTTCATCACCCTTAAAAGAAACTGCATATTTGTTAGCAGTCACTCCCCATTCCTCCTTCCCGTGGTCCATGACAACCATTAATCTACCTTCTGTCGCAAGAGATGAGCCTATTCGGGACATTTCATATAACTGGAATAAAACAATATATGATCTTTTGCGTCTGACTTCTTGCATGCAGCACAATACTTTCAAGGTTCGTCCATGTTGTAGCACGAATCAGCTCTTCATCCCTTTCTATGGCTGAATAATATTCCATTGTGTGGACAGAGTGCCTTGTTTTATCATCTGTTGACAGACCTTTGGATTGTTTCCACTTTTCGGCTTTTGGGAACAACGCTGCTGTGAACATGCATGTACAGGCGTCTGTGTGGACGTCCGCTCTCACTTGTCTTGGGTAACACCTAGGAGTGGAATTGCTGAGTCGTATGGGAATGTTCCCTTGCCTTCAGAGAACATTCATCCTTTGCAAACATTGCGTCGGTTTCTTCATAGGCTTGATTTCACTGCTACTTGATAACAAACGGAGAGTTAAAATATTATTCCCTGCCAATGTCTCCCTACGTTCAGGATCTAATGTTAATTTAAAATGCTGACAATCTTCCCAAGCTAATCAGCTATGTGGGAAGAGCAAAAGGACAGAGAATGTAAGATGTGTATCCGTTTTTAAAAGCTACATCTGTTCTTAAAAGAAGTCACTGAGAACTGTAGAACTTCAGAGACTTTAAAAAACAGGTCCTGGAAGTCTGTCTTAAATAATAAGCCTGTTTTTCTTGAACCTTGAATTCCTGTGACCTGTGTATAAATCAAGCGGGCTGGATGTGGTAAGTTTTCAGGAGGCCGAGTTCACTGGGGATAAGGGCAGGGCTTCTCTCCCAGTCCCTGGCGTTCACAGCGTGTGAGACCTTTCTAGATCTTCTGATGACTAACCTGTGTGGTGATGCAACCTTTCTTTTTCAGTAGTTAAAGTGAGCCTAACTGGACAGGTATAAAACTGGTAAAATACTTCCTGGGAATTTCACCCTTAAAATTAGAAAAGAATTTTCTGGTTATAGTGAATTTACTTTAGCTTTAATTTTATTTCAGGGCCATGTCGAGAATGTTTGACTGTCAGGGTGTTCTGATGATTTGATCAGGGCAAGAATGATGGGCAGGCGTTGCTTGTAACCTGCCCTGCACCTTTGTTTTCGTTAACAGTAATGTCAATTTTTTAAAAATGTGTCCTCAGTCTCTGAATATTTGTATAAATTTTTTAAAAGCAGTTGCATTGGTAAATAGATTCCAGAGATGGAAAACAAAGGTCTGTTCTGGTCCCAGTGGTTGTGCCAGGTTGAGGAAAGAGAAGTCTTTGAAGATACTTATCAACATGGTGGAGGTTGATTTAAAAATTACCCTCCCCCAGCCCCAGTCTAAGAATTTGCTGTCAGTGAGTCATCTGTGGACAATTTTGACTCTTAAACATTTTTGCCAGAATCACAGATACTGAAAAGGCGAGTGTTTAGCAGAGCCTCTCCTTTTACACTAGATTCTTTGGTTTTCTAAGGGGTCGGCTTTGGAGACGGGTCATTGCAAAAATGTATCTGCCCCGTTAGAATTAGACCATAAATAGCAATATGAAGTGTGAGGGTAGCTTCAACAGGTTGATAGACTTTCTTTTTTTTTTTATAGGCAGGGTGGTTAGTGTAGTGACATGAACAGAGATGGCTGGTGCTTAATGGCAGTGCCGTGCAGGGAGGTCACACCTCTGCTCTGTGAAGTGTGGAACATTTCAGCACCCTCTGAAGGTGGTTTTGGGCTAGATGAGTTAACTCACATAAAACACCAAGAGTGGTGCCTGTGCCCATTTACAGAATGTGAGCTCTGCTGATGTGAGTTTCTTCCCTTCCTCATCACCGCTTATCACTACCAAAACCACGAGGGCATCCAGTCTTGGGACTACACATTTAATGCGTTCTTGCCCTTCTTCTGTAAGATAAGGAAACTTTGAAGTGTCTACCCAAAATTATATCTACTAAAAAGTGCCAGAAATAGAAGTCAGGGGTGTCCTTTCCAGGAAAAGTCTTCACAAAGGCTGTTCTCCCCCTGGTCCCATTTCCTAGTTATGCATGTTTTAAATAGTAAAGAGAAATGCGTCCTTTGGGGAAGACTGAGATAACCACGCTAGGCTTTGAGGCTGGAATTTTAAGGGCTAAGTAAATATCAAACTTGATTGTGTAGACTTGGGAGCCATTCAGCTGTATGGGAAATTGTATTGTGTGTATTTGCATAAAGCTTAATAAAATATATTTATATTGATCATGTATTTATTTTGATTTTAGTTTCATAAGGCTTTTTTTGGAAAATATTTTCACTTTTTAAAAAATTTGACTTTTTATTTAGAAGTAATTTCAAACCTCCAGAAAATTTGTAAGAATAAGAATAGTGCAAATAGTACCTATATATCCTTTACCCAGATTTGCCTATTGTGAACATTTAACCTCATTCACTTCTCCTGTGATCTTTTGTTATCTATGTGTGTATATGCAAACAATATACACGACATACACAAACAACATATACACAATAGTTTTTTCTGAACTGTTTGAGAAGAAGTTGCTTATATTATAGTTCTTTACTTCTAAATACTTCAGTGTGTATTTCCTAAGAATAAGAACTATTCTCTTACGCAATCACAGGATAGTTATCAACTTCAGTAAATTAAACATTGAGATAATACTTTTATTTAATGTACAGTCTGTATTGACCCACTTGACCCAATAATGTCCTTTATAGAATTTTAAATTTAAAAATGACTTTTTTCTATCTTAAAAGTGTATGAATATACAGATAGTTCAAATGACACTCAGAGGGTAAAATTGTGCTGTGGACTCAGCCTCTTGGAAAATATACAGTCATGCACTGCATAATGACATTTTGGTCACCAATAGACTGCTTATATGACAGTGGCCCCATAAGAATAGTACCATAGAACCTAGGTGTGTAGTAGTCTATACCATTCAGGTTTGTGTAAGTACGCTCTATGATGTTCGCACAACGATGAAATCACCTAATGACACATTTCTCAGAACATATCCCAGTTGTTAAGTGACCCATGACTGTGTTTGGATTATATATACACACATATAAATATATATACATATATAAAATTTATATTACAATATATTTCTACTATTTTTACTTTATTTTTTAGGTAGATCTAGATTTTAGATAATTTTGTAGAAAACTTGTTGACTTGTAATTGAGCACAGACTGGCATTCTGGCATTTATCTTATTTGCACTGGTTTGCTCAGGGTGCATGTCACTCAGACACCTGAATTAAGTAGTTGTAAGTGTTTACCAGAATGCCCGTCCCACTAATGGTATCCTGCCTTACATCATGAAGCCTACCGTGCTGTCCACTGCTTGGATCTAACTTCTCTAACAGGCTATCATTCTTCTTGTTTGGATGTAGATCCCCCTCACCAGCTCTGGTGCTGTTCCGTACCATGAATTCCTGTCCAGGTTCGGTGGAATTGACCTAAATATAAACGTTATAACGAGGTAAGTGGGTTTTTTTTGCTCATTTGAAAATGTGAGATTTGAAATGATAAGAGATAGGACATAAGATCATTACAGCTGATCATGTCAACAGATATGTGTGGAAGATGTGTTGGTAGAGCTTGTACATATAGAATTTCATGGAGTTAATCCTCAGTCAAAAATTTATTTAGAGAAGATTCTAACATCTATATAGGATATATTTCAGAATAAGAGAAATAATACTGTATTAAAAATGGAAACATAGCAAATTAAAACCAGATTAACATATTTTATATGCAATGTATTTCAAATTTGGAAATAATGAATTTTAATTTTGAAGTAAAAATATTAATATGCCAATTTAAAATTTGTTCGTTTTTATACATTTTTAATAGCTTTCATTGGAAAGTGAGCACATCTTGGTAGCTAGAAATGAAGTATTTAAAAAAAAGATCTTTGTGTGAGCTCCTTTGTATTTCATAGCTTTAGCATAAGCGTGGGGCTCATTCGCTTTATCTGTGAAATGAGAGTGTTCAAGTATGAACTCTAATGTTTCTATAGCCGTAAAGTTCTTTGATTCTAGTGTATGATTTAGGAAATATTGTTTTAGTAAAAAAATTATTCACTCAGATTATCTGACTCTAAATGAACAGCCTCATTTTCTCAGGAATTGTGTAAACAATTAGAATTAAATTCCCTCCTGAAATGTTAGCAAATTTTGGTATAATAGCTTTCATGATTGAATCCATCATGGATGCAGCTTAGGTGTAAGAATTAGTGCAGCAGGGGAGAGGCGGAAAGAGGGAGTTGTTGTTCAATGGGTATAGAGTTTCACTTTTGTAAGATGAGAAAGTTCTAGAGATCTGTTGCACAATAATGTGAATATACTTAACATTACTGAACTGTAAATTTAAAAATGGTTAAGATGGTAAATTTTATGTTATGCGTTTTTACCACGATTAAAAGTGCAGCAGTTCCAATGAGAATGACAAAATATTATCCTCTGCATGATCTGGGATATCTCTGTGCTCTGTTCAGTTAATGCTCAGTACGTGGTGGACTCTGATAACTTCCAGGCTCATTCAAGACAGTGACTGGTTGTCTTATAGACTGCATATTCGTGCTCTTGACCTAAACCGTCCCCATTTGTGGGATAAGATTGTTGGGTGGACAGTATCCTAATTTGAATATCCTTTGTTGAAAAAGCCAAACAACTGGAAAAACTGAAAGCGGGAGAGTTCTCTTTTTGTTTTTATTTTTTTTAATTGTGAAACTTCAGTCTAATAATTAATTTGAGATGAAAAAGATCATAAGTTACTTCCTTAAACAAAAAGGCTAAATATTTAAATTAAATTTGAAAGATTTCTGACTTACTCATGGAGCTGAATTCTCTTTATCCTTGGAGACAATGCATTATAGTGAATAGAGACTTCTCTTTCTGGTAATATGGTAGGCTATATTCATGAACAACACTTCAGTAAGGATAAATTACAAATATAAACCTGCCTCACAGAAAGGCACAAGGAACCTACCTGTTTCAGCACTGGAATTGGGTGAATAGGGGAAAAATTATAATTACAAGTTGATTTTCATGCATGTCTGTGCCTGAAATAATGCTACCTGTGTGGTCTGAAAAGTCTCAGGCTAGGAATTTACTTAAAACTGGTCCTGGACTGGGTGTGCCCTTCTGTACAGGAATAATTCTTCAACGTAGCCCTTAAAGAATTTCCACAGATAAAGTGCCAAGTAACATCAGACCACACAAAAAAATCTTGAAAACATATGAAGAGACAAAGAATGAGGACTGCAAACCAGTAGAAATAATATCCAGTAGAATCAGATCTCCAAACACTTGGAATACTGGAACTATCAGATAAAGAATCTAAAACCAATGTTTAAATATATTTAAAGAAATGAAAGAATGGATTTAATATATGAATACAAAGCAAGAGGCAATAAAAATAAAGATTTGAAGAAGTATAAAACATAACTTCTCATCCTGAAAGACATAATAACTGTAGATATAAAATTCAGTGGATGGATGAAAATAGTGGATTAAACACAGCTGAAAAGAGCATTAGTGGAGTGGAAAATAGATCTGAAGATATTCTCCAGAATGCCAAACAGAAAGTCAAAGAGATACAAAATGTGGAGGACAGTATAAGAAACATGGAAGATGGGAAAAGAAGGCCTAATAATACTTTTTATTGGATTTCCAGATATATAAGAGAAACAGTAGGGCAGAGATAATATTTGAAATGATAAAGGCTGAGAATCTCAAGCCAGGTAAATAAAAAGAAATACCTATCTAGACATATCACAGTGAAACTGCAGAAAATCAAAATCAAAGAGAAATATTAAAGACAGTGAGAAGAAAAACTGCATTGACTTCAGAGGAGTGATAATTAGACTGACACTGATGTCTCAACAGCGACAAGGAAAGGTATAAGATAGTGGAAAACTCTCTTCAATGTGCTGGAATAAAATGTTTGCCATCCTGGAATTCTATACTATATTTGTAAGAAGAGGAATAAGAGCTTTTTCTGTGGGAACCCTGTGGGAACTCCTCTTCTTGCCATAGAATATGCTCATCCACTGATAGAGTATTTCAAAAAGGGAGAAACATCTGGCACCTTTACCTATGGTTTTCAAGGTTACCTTTGGACTAGATCTTGTATACTTTCTTCATGCTGACTTGTATGAAAATAAGAGGCACCCTTTGTGGCCATTGCATGATCAGATCTGATGACTGGAGCTTAATCCTAGGACGCTGACGGAGTTGCCGTTCAGACTCCCTGAATCTGTGATGGTGGGACTTGCTCTGGGTACAGCACTTTCGTTCTGGAAATACGGTTCTGGAGGTCATGTTTTATATCAGCCAAAACTTGATGCCCTTGACTACACAGAGCGAACACAACACGGAAATGGTATGCCATCTGTTCTGCCCAGGCCGTCTTAGCTTTTCCAGAACTGTCTAAAAATCACCATATGAGGAAGTTCCTGAATGTTCTATGGTGGTTGATTAAGTTGGAAGCAACATTAAGATTAAAGAGGACATTTTGCTTCTAAAGACATTTAAGACTTGGAATGATATCAAGAAGTCTATGCCTCTGAGTGTATGAGAGCTGGTAAGGACAAAATGTGGATCTATTGTTGTATCTAGCATAGAGGACCTCGCATTGCCTACAATAACGGTAGTATCATCATCATCAACCATTCAGAAACATCCAAGGAATTATTCCACTTAAAGTGAATGAATTCAACCTTTGAGATTTGCCTCTGATGGACATGTGAGACACTTCTGCCTATGGACTGAAAGTGTCTTCTGCATATTAGGTCATCCACACGGCACTCAGCACAGTGCTACTCCCTGAAGAATAACCTCAGCCTTCCATGGACAAAACCATCAAAACAGATCTTAGCAGAAGTCTCTTAAAGCTTTGTGAGCACCACACAAGAAGATTCACTGCAGAGTCCTGAAGAAGAACTTGTTAAAGAACCTGAGAATTGTGTTGCAGTTAAATTCATTCACAAAGACTCTGTATTGCATCATTCCTTTGCCAGGCCAGGCACCCCAAATTCAAGTGATCAAAGCAAACAGCAGCAATAGAGCATCAGTCAACAGAGCAGATGTGACACTGCTTCTAGGCAGGTAGCCTGTGGTAGACAGAGAAGAGAGGAGGAAAGAAGGCTTTGGGCCAAGAGAAGCAGGATTTGGAGGGGAAGATTGTTTGCTACAAAGAAATTCCAGAAAAGGAACCCATATATAAGGAAAGAAGCCTTCTGCATAACGTCTTGAATGTGTATGCCTCTGAAGGTCAATTCAATTTGGACAGCTTATTTTGAATTTCTGAAGATTAAAGACATGATAAAATTCAGTGAGAAACATTTAAAAAAATAAAGACTGAGGGTGAAATAAAGATATTTTCAGACAAAAACTGGGATAGTTCATCTCCTGCAGATCTAGACTAAAGAAAATTCTGGTAAAGGCAGAAGGAAGGTAACCCCAGGTAGACCTACAAGGCCCTATATAATCTGGCTGTCCTCCCCAACAGGGGCTCTTGCTACTCTCCTCTTTGTTCACTGTGTCCCAAACCCACTGGCTGTCTTGTTCCTGTCCTAGGGCCTTTGACAGGTTGTTCCTTCCATCTGCAATGCTCTTTCCTGCAGTTATCACTGTAGGTCACTCTTCTCACACCCTGTAGGTTAATACTCAAATATGGTCTTCTCAATCTAGAATGTAAGCCCAATGAGGGCAGGGATCTTGATCAGTTTATTGATTGATGTATCCCAAGCCCCTAGGACAGTGTTTGGCACATAGTAGGTGCTTAATACATATTAATTGAATAAATTGATGGAAAAACAGCAATGAAAACCAACAAACCACACTTATAGTCAGCAACCTGAATGATCTCATGGACCTGATACTGAATGAAGGAGCAAGAAACACAGGAATGCTTCTGTGTGTGTGGAGTTCAATACCAGACAAATTGAACTGTACTGTCTGGGAATACAGACAGGTGGTAAAGTTATAACCAAATAAAAGGAAATGACATCTTAAGTGCTACGAGAGTGGTTACTACCAGCAGGAGAGGGAACATTATCGCTGGAGAAGGGCAAATAGGGGCTTTTTCTGTTTGGCTTGAATTCTTGATTTGGGTAGTTGTTAAACAGGCGTTTGCCTTCATCATAATTAAACTTTGCTTATATGTTGTGTGTACTTTTCTGCATATGGGTTCTGTTTCATAATAACAATTTAAAACTTAATGAATTTAATAAAAATGAATTTTACTTAATAAAATAGACGCCACAGAAGGAGTAAGTGAACTGGAAGATCCGTCAGAAAAAATTAGTCAGAATGCAGCACAGAGACCTAGAAGACGTAACTGAAGTTCTGTACAGAGAGTAATGAGAGAGCGGACAGGGGTAGTATCTAAAGAAACAATGGCTGAGAACTGATGAAAGGCACTAACCTGCAGATTCGAGAAGCCACCTCTCAAGCAGGATGAAAAACGGGGGTAGGGGCAGAACCCCAAAGACAAAGAGATCGTAAAACAGCCAAAGGGCAGCATTTAGACAAAAGTGACTTCTGAATAGTAACAGTGAAGCCAGGAGAGAATAGATTAATAGCTACGATGTGTTGAAAGAAAATCACTGCCTTCCTAGAATTGTATGTCTAATGAAAATGTCTTTCAATATTTCCAATATTGAAATAAAGACATTCTCAAACAAAAATGGATTTGGCTCCCAGCAGACACAATAAAAGAAATTCTAAGGATATACTTCAGGTAGAAGAAAGTGATCCCGGATGGAAAGTTGGAGACGATGCAAGAAGGAAGGACGAGCAAACATGGCAGCACATAGGTTGTTAAATCTAAACATCCACTGACTACAGGGACCTCTATCACTGTAGGAGATAGTGATGACGTTTGCAATTTAAAAATACGATAGAATTAAAATACGTGATAGCAGTAATATGTAAATTGAGAGGAAGGACTGGAATTGAATGTTCTAGAATTGTTACATTGTCCAAGAGGAAGATAAAAGTTTTGATTAACTTTAGACATTGAAAATACGCAGGTTAGAATTTCCAGAGCAACTATTACAAGATTAAAAATGGAGTAAGTAAATCCCAAATTTATAGAGGCAAATAAATGGAATGATAAAAATAGAATTAACCTAAAAGAAGGCAAGAAGAAGCAGAATAGGCAGGGCAAATAGAAATCCTAAATATCAGTGATTATAGTAAATGTTCCACTTAAAAGACAGAGGTTGACTAGATAACAAATAGTAAAATCCACTGAGAGAAAAACCTAAACGTAAGTTTTTAGAAAGGTTCAAAGTGAAAGGATTAAAAAAGACATACCATTCGCATAAATACTTAGTTAATGTCAGATAATAGATTGGGTTCTCCTGAAGCAGACACTGAGATGGAGTTTGGGGTACAAGGTATAGATTAGAGGTGACGCCGTGAAGGGAAGGGGGCCGGAGCAGGACTGGGCAGAGGGAGAAGTCGAGATGCGATGCAGGCTGATGAAGCCTTGACCAACTGGGGAGGAGCGAGGGAGGAGGATGAGATGGGGGGGTGCCTCCCGGGGTTCCCCGGCACAGGTACTGTTCCATTTCTTCAGCTGATGGTGGGTCACAGGCGTTTGTCTGATTTTTATTCTTTAAACCTTAAACATATGTTACAGGGTTTTGTATCTATTTAATACATAATAAAACAGTATTTAAAAGATTACATTTGACATAGAATCATAAGACTGGATTCCCGGTGAGCTTCTGTCTTTGACTTGGGCACAGCACTCAACCCCTCTGAGCCTCAGTTTCCTCCTACGTAAAATGAAGTTAATTTCTGCTTAAAAGGCTCTGACGGCTCCCCCTTGCCCTAGTGTGAGGTCCAGATTCCTATCACGGCCACAGCACCATGGGAGCTGGCGTCTGCCTCCATCTCTGAACTCGCCGCTTGTTCCTATACCTGCTGGGCAGGCTCTGGTCTCCCTGGACTCCCGGCAGTAGCAACCCTGGCATGTGCCGACCCCTGCCCGCTCTGGGCTTCATGCTGCTGTGTATTCCCGGAGAGCTTTTCCTGCGAGCGGGTGGCTCCCGGCTCCTCAGCTTGTGGGTCTCTGTTCAGATGACACTGCTGTCTGCCCCACCCAGAAGAGTCGTCCCATCTTGCCCCAGTCTCCAGTCTATCCCCTGCTGCCTTTATTTTCTTCACTGCACCTGTTATTATTTCAACTTACGTTACTTGTTTGCTTATTTCCTGTCTGTCGCTGTCACTAGCATTAAGCTTTTCAAGACTGGGCATGGTGTCCTGGTGGCCACTGTGGCCCCAGACCTGGATGTAGGAGGCGCTGGATAAATACTGTGAAATGGAGGGGCAGAGTGCCTCTGTCATTCCTTACCCCCACCCCAACCCTATAGTTTGTTCCAAAGAGGGGCCCTGAAGTGGTTCATAGAGTTACAGATAATGCAGAATCAAAAATACTTAATGGGAAAAAGCAGATGGAGCCAAGGGATGATAACAGACACACATCCACCGTAAAGTCCTTTACAGAGTGGCTAAGAGTGCACTGCGGAGTACACGGGGAGCCCGCAGAGGTCAGAATGCAGTGCAGCAGCAGAGGGGTTAGGAGGGAGCTCTGAAGACAGACCACCTGGGTCTGAACCCTCCACTTCCCCACGCACGACCTTGAGCTCCCTCAGTTGCTCTGTAGAGCTGGGATGATGATGGCCCCGAACCCAGAGAGCTGTTGTGAGGATTCAGTGAGATGAAGCTGGTCCATAGGAAGTACTCATCAAGTGCAAAGGTTACGTCTCATTTTACGGCTGAGGAAACAGGCATGGAGAAGCTAAGTAACTGGCCCCAGTTCATACTTCTAGCAGATGGTGGTGCAGAAGAAATACCTTGCATTTAAAAATATACAATTTAGAAATCCTTGTACTTTTGATCTCTGCATGTCCTACATAAACATTTATTTCGGTTAAAACGTTAACAAAAAGTTTTTATTTTTATTTTTAAGGGGAGGTGGGAATGAGATGAATTGCTGTCGGACATTAAAAGAACTCGAAATCCAAGTAGGAGAAAAGGTAATGGAGATCTTTAAAAATTCTTTTCCCCTCACCTTCGGCAGAAGTAATTGTTGACAGAGGTAGATGATGCAAACTGAGCTGCGTCTTGTCATCTGCGTTCTCGTGGCAAAGTGGTCGAACTCGATAGATCTTCTTAGAATGAGCTCGTGAGAAAGCCCTGTATTGAGACTGTTTCGACTGCCTAAGATGGCATCTCTTTTCATGAATGACACCAACAGAAGTCCTGGAGTATTGGTTAATTTTGTATTAATTTTAGATCATTATTAGTTTTTGTTTAAGACTGTTTTTGTTTAAGACTGAAGCAAGGTTTTCTTTAGAGAGAGAAAACTTCTTTTCAGCAGTAATGCCAATCAAGGGCAGCATGGTAAAAAGAACCAGTCAAACTCAAAAGTGATACACGTTCAAGCACTGAGTAATTCAGCCACAAAAGCTACTCCATGTGTTTAGAAAAGGCGCATATAGCTTTGTCCCTATTTGCTGATGGTGATTAGATGTCACAGTGCATGGCTGGGGAGGGAAGAGATGTTCATGGCATTCAGGGGTGGGGACCAGGCCCCTTCCCAGAATGCATTTGGGCCTGTCAGGCACACGAACAGTTTGAGAATCATGGTTTAATTTACTTGATTCAATATGTTGGTTTCAAAGGTGACAAATTTTTTCTTTTTTGAACTTTTCTGAGATTTTCATACATTTCAAGATCAAAAATAGCCAGAAATCCAGAAAATGTTTGTCTAAATTTCCCTGGCTGATGCCAGTAACACCAGAACATTCATCTTAGTGTGATAATTTTTTAGCATTATGTGCTCCTAAAAACCTGGTTTCACTATAGTTTGTATTAGTGGGAACCCTGGTGTAATTATTAGCTGCTTCTATTGTGGCCCATTTGTTATTCTGTAAGAAATATGTAATATGATTGATGTTATTTATGGTACATGTCTTTAATTTGTCTCTTCATAGACTGTGTTAATCATGAAATTCTCCTAGGAAAGTCAGCTGTATATGACAATCATCATATCAACATAAATACCATTATGGGTCAATCATGCAACACGACGGTTAGTGTGGAGGGTATGGACATAGGCTGGCTTGTAAATTACGGAAAATGAGGCTTTGACGAGGAAAGCTAAAAGGGAACTCCACCACTATCCATCCTTGCATTTAAGACCTTTTTTTATCCCAGCCTCCTGCCCATAGAAGCCCTTCCACTGATTAAGAGTGAGCTTAAACCAATGCAGCTTTCATGCAACTTCTGGTGAGAACAAAAAGGTACTTAACCAGTAAAAGGCTGAGGACCGGGTGATGGAGATAACGCTAAATCCCAGGGCAGCGCCAGGATTTTCTCTGCCGTGCATTCTAGCTAGGGTAAACTGTAGCCCAAATTCTACCTACGACCCCCACCCCAGGCAGGCAGGGGGAATGGGACAAGACTGGCCTGGGGTTTCCATCTTGGGGCTCTGCCATTTACCAGCCGGGTGGCCTTGGGCAAGTCCTTGTCATTGGGCTTCTTCGTCTGTTAGTGGAGATAATAACACCCACCTCGAAGTGCTGTTGTGTGGCTTAAAAACATCCAGTATAAAGCACCCGGAACACTTAGACCATGCCGGCTATTATTATTATGATTATTACTACAGCTTCTTTTGAAGTACGAGTAGGAACACAAATGAATCTCCTCCCTTCCCACTCACCCCCAAAATAAACAGAACAAACCGAAGGCACTCCTCAGCTATTTGCTGTGTGCAGTAGCATATTTCCAGTTAAGACTCTGGTCCTGCAAATGGTCCATACACAAATGTTGGGGCCTGAGAATTCCTCAGAATCAGTAAAGGAAGGCTCTCTTCATACATATGTTGTCATTGCTCGGTGATCTATAGTTTGGGAATGAAAGAGTGCTAATTAGTTTGTTTTAAATATCAGTCCACATGGCTTACTGGAGCCAAGAATACATGCAAATGTCTCTGAATTTTGGGAGCCAGACTTTGCTAAATATATGTGTGGTCTAGCCTTCCTAAACCAGCAAATCATTAGCGGTTGGCACCCTAAGCTGACCAAAGCCCAGCGCTCGTGTTTCCTAGTTGCTTTCGTCTGCATGGGCTGGGTCTAACGACAGGTTCCTCAGCGTCTCCTTTCTTCATGCACTTAGACCCTCCAGCTTGTGTTCACGTTCACGCTCATTATCCGCTCGAACCCTCGGGCTCTCCGAGTCTCATTTCCTCCATCAGTCAAGGGCAAGGCAGGTTTGGTGATCTCCGCGTCCCGTCTCTCCATCTTTTGGTGATTGGATCCGTGGCTTCACATGAAGAGGCTGCTGTCTGATCCCGTGGGGCCCTGTGTTTGGGGAAGGGGAGGCTCAGGAAGCCCAGGTGTCCTCAGGGTGCCATCTTGAGGCTCCAGCTGGTCCTGGTTCCTGGTGTGATCTGCACTCAGGCTCCACTGGCTGGGCACTTTGAGTCCGGCGCACGCCTCACTTGCCCTCGCCCTCTTGGCTCCTGCTTTTCATTTGGTCACAAATAAGACTGTGCTTTTCTTTGGCTCCTCTTCTGGGCCTTTGACTGGGCCTCTCCTTGACTATTCTTGAGTGCTCTGTCTCCAAGTCCTGTGGTCTCATAGTCACCGAGGAGGCAAAGGGATTTAGGGGGAAGCAGGCACACCTGGCCTGAAATCCAGCCCCCTGTGGGGGGCCTTGACAGATTTCTCACTGTTCTGTGTTTCCCCGTCTCTAAAGTGGAGACAACAAAACTTAACCATCAAGGGAGTAGTTACAAGAATGAATGAGAATAGTCTAAGTGAAGCCCCTGGCATACAGTAGCTGCTCAATAAATGTTAGTCGCTTCCTCCACCTATTAGGGAGGCTGGTACTCCATGTCAGGCACTACTGAAACCTTTCCTGTGGTAGGCTTTACCTGCCACCAGGTAGCACCCCCTCAGCCACCGAGGTGTTTGGTTGTTCTACCCTGAGAGAAACAGAAAACCCATCTGAACTAGCTGAGACGATAAGGAACTTCTCATCTCATCTCAGAAGAGGCCGGGAGGGTCCAGGAGCGGCTGACTCACCTCTCCTCTGGTCACCAGGAGGTTGCCACCACTCCAGGCTTGACATGCAGACACTGCGCTGTCAAATTTTTTCCAGTATGATATTTCTTCCAATCTTACTCTTTATAAACAAGGGGAAACTTCTCCCCATGACTCACAGCCCAGAATTACATCCCACACCCAAACCAATCACTGGCAGTGGAGCTGGTCACCTGGACCAACCCTGATTACCCTCTGGTGTGGCAGCTGGGCTCCCTCCCCTAAGGCACATGGCCACCGGAGGGCAGGTGTCTGGAGAAAACGGAGAAGGGAGGGTTTTGTTAGAAAGGAGAGGTAGAGGTAAATGGATTTAGGGAAGGCAACCAGCAGTGTCTGCTTCAGCCACCCCCTGAAGGCTTCCCCCTGGGCTGCCTGGGCCTTAATCCTTTGGACACTGATGTAATTTTTTGGAGTTTGCCAACTCGAGTAAAGCTAGCACCGACTGAGCACTTACCAGGAGCCAGCTGTCCTAAGTGCTTTACTGTGTTAAATGATCTCATTCCCAGGAGAACCCCATGAAGCAGGCGCCGTTGCTATCCCACATTGATAGAGAGGGAAACTAGAACAGAGGCTGAGCAGTTGGACCCAGGGCACACAGCTGGTGCTCAGAGAAGCTGCAGTTCCGGCCACAGCAGCTTGGCTCGGCCTCCTTGCCCTTAACCGCTAGGCTGCCCTGCGTCTTGGAGGGCCTCCTCGGGAAAGGTGCTGACGCTCGCTTTGCATTCAGCACATGTGGCTCTTTGTTATGCCGGTAGGTAGAGCCAGTCCATTAGAGAGAAGTCTCTCTTTTCACCATCACTGTACGAATGAATGGAGTTTGTTGTTCCAACCAGAGAGTCATCTTTTCGTCTATGTAGCACCTACATCAAATGGGCATTTGGGAGTTTCCTTTTCTTCTCTCTCTCTGGCATCCTGCCCTCTCACACATCTTCCCAACTCCTCCACCTTTGTGCTGCCCGCCTGCCCTGCAGGGCCCAAGCCCCATCCTGAACGGTGGCAGCGTCCGAGGCCCAAGACTTGGGTTCTTCACGTGCTTCAGGTGAGGAATCTGCCAGGAGGAAAAAGGACTAAAGCAAAGCTTCAGCGTGTTGCTAGGCTAACCAAGTTTTGGTCTTTTTACTCTGGCTTTCCTTTTGTCAACACCCCACCTGAGGGTGAGGTGAAAGCGAGAGAGGAGGCTGACAGGGGAAGAACATCTGCTCCGCCACTTGAGGGCGGGGAGCGCTCACTGTAAGCCGCGTGCAGGGAATTATCGGGAAACGGGAAGGTTTTCTGATCTGTGTGAGAACGCAGTGTGTGTCTAGAACTGACTCTTCCCCCTGCCCACATACAAAAAAACTGTCTCAACCCAAGACTAGAATTCAGGAATGTGTAACTCAGTTAAAGAAATAAAAGAAGAAAAGTTAAGAGATCCAGAACCCCAGGTTTGTTTGCTCTTGTAGCGTGTCCCTACCCAAACCAGGGCCGCTCTTTGAAGCCTGAGCCCCATGATGTCAGAACATCTGGTCCACCAGTCAGCCGTGACTAGTGTGTCTCTCGGACCGAGTGATCCGACACCAGCTTTTATGGGATTACCCTGTGCCTTGGAGTTGTATGGATGCAGCATTAGTCATTTCAGAAGCAATTAGTAAATAATTAGAGGTACTAAGCTGCTTGCTTGGTCTATAATGTCCTCAAGAAGAAGAGACCAAAGTGATGGGTAGATTCATTTTCTTAAATAGGTGACTTTCCCTAAAACAGAAATTTAAAAAATTATTGCTCGAGGAGTAAAGAAACAGTTGTTAGTCAGAATCGCAACCATTTCATAAACGTACCTTAACGTTATAACGCCGCATTAGCATGAACGAATGTACCAGAATGCAGTCTGTTTGCCTAGTAAAAAGACTGTGTCAAACTCAAAATGAGGCCATTTACTGAAACAGACAAGCTTTCGGTTAATTCACAATATTCTCCTAATCCCGCTTTTATCAGCTCTACTTTGGTGCACTTGGTATTAATTGCCTATTATAGCAGGTATTTGAACACATCTCCTCTTTCATCTGAAGAAAATATTAGCATATCGCAGGGCTGTTGGGACAGATTGTCTCCGAGGTACTTTCTCCTCCCCGCAGAAAAGCCTATCAATCATAACTGAATATAGTGATTAATAATGTCACAGCTCCTGTTCGGGTGTCTCTGTGCAACTAAATGAAGAGTAGTGCTTACATTTTGATCTAGAGAACGTCACATAACCAAATAATCAGTTGCCATTTTATAAAAAAATTATATTGAAGACATTTCTACCCCAGGACCTATTTTTGGTTGCTCCGTTATTAATTTACTAAAGGCTTCATTGGGAACCTAAAGCAGAGATTCTGTTATATCAGAATTTGTATTATTTCAGACTAAGTTTATCTTTTTTTTTTCTTTTTAAATAACGCCTTCCTGTATGTGGCAAATCAGCAGCACAAACAAGATCATTGGGGTAAATGTTTAAAACAGCAGGGTGTTGGGGGAGCGGGCTGGAGCACTCAGACCTACCGGCCGAGTGGGCATCTGAGCACCAGTGCTCACTATCCGAGGGGCCCTGACAAGCTCGTCTCCCTGGAGAATGTGCCTCAGCTGTGAGATGGGGAAACAATATTGCAAGGTTTTTCCAACATTGTTGAGATTCTGTGTGAGAATAAATATAAAATGAACTTCCCGTGATGCTGGAAGTTACTGAAAAAATTAGGAGTTTGCATTTGGAGGAGATAAGACATAGGAGTTCTCATGTGGAAAGTTAAATGTAGGATCTTGTCATTTAGGGTTTAAAGCTACAGAGGGGAAGGATAAGAGGGCTATGTGCTGATGGTGCCCGCATTTACTTCTCCATCTGAGGCTCTGGACTCACCACTGTCCACAGAGCAGGCCAGAATTTCTGACCGTGCTCCTTGCCCCAGCCCAAGAAGCCTTCCTCCCTTGGTCTCCCCCATTTTAGTCAGTGGTTCTACCATTCACTGAGCCATTCGAGCAGAAACCTACACTAGCCTTGATTCCTATCTTTCCCTTCCTGGCCCTTCTCCCATATCCAGCTCATCAGCAAGTCCTGCCTGCTGTGTCCTGAAATCGATGCCCCCATCCTCCTCTCTCCATCCCCACCGCCACCGTTGTCTCCGCCCTGGGCTTTGTCAGCAAACCCTGGACTGCCTTTCCTGTCCCAGTCTTGCCCCTTACAGTCTCTGTTCCACACAACATCAGAGTTATCTGTTCAGAGCAGAAGTCAGCTCTCATCAGGCTCCTTTAGTTAAGATGCCCTGTGGCTTTTGGTTACACATCGCGTAAACTTCAGACAAGCGTCGGGCTCACAGTGCTCAGCACGAGCGAGCTCTCCAGGGAGACGTTTTTTGACTACGGTATCTAAAATTGTATATTTTCCTCAACACTTAGAACATTCTGAGATTTTTGTTTGTTTGTTTACTTGTTAGTCACTAGGATATGTGTTCCCTGAGAGCAGGCACCATCTCTATTTTGCTCACTATTGTAACTTTAGTGCCCTGAGCAGATCCTGGCACCTAATATGAACTCAGTAATTATTTGCTGGATGAATAAATAGAGTTCTGTAGGAAAAGTTCACAGCAATTGGAATAGCCAGGAAAAACTTCACGAGAAAGGTGAGATGGGAGCTAGGGTTGGACTGGGGCTGGGGTTTCAATGCATTTTGATGACGGGGAAGAGGATGAGATGTGGGGTAGCTTTCAGGATTGCAGTCTGGTGTAAGAAGGGGATGTGGAAGGCGGGCAGTGGAGACAAGGCCAGGGCAGCGAGGAGCTGAGCTCTGTGACCATTCTGTGGAGAGCGTGTTTCTCAAGGCAGGATGGGACAGATCAATTTTGAAAGGTAGGCTGGAGAAAAAGATGGAAGATTTGAAGGTCAGGTATCACCCCTAAAGCTTGGGGCAAGGGGTGATGGTGGTGGTGGTTCACTGAGGGTTTCTGGTAATGGGATTACGACATGAGAAAGCCTTGCAACGGATACATTTGCTGAGAGAGCAGCTGGAGTCAGGGGTACCTGTTACCAGGCCTTGGAAGTAATCAGTTCTTGTCATCAGTCCTCAGCCTACACTTGTTGAGCACCTCTTGGGTGTGGGGGAGGTCCCAGGAGGGGGTTGGCTTGCCCTTCCTAGTGTGCAGCTCTGTCCTATGAGCAAACTAGGGTCGAGGTGAGAAGGGCCCCAGTGTTCTTGGCCTGTGGTGCCTGGGGTAGAGCTCCCATCCTATGAGTGTGGGCTGGGTCAGAAAGAAAGGAGAGACAGGAAGTATTTCTTCTAAATTTGACACCCTGTTAAAAGCCTTAGGTCTTTAGACTTGGGGCTTATTTTCGTAACTGTGTCAGAAGTTCGACGGGTAGCTGGAATTTCTTATTAGAAGTCTTTAAGTTATATGCTGCAGGTAAGCATTTTAAAAATGAAAATCAAATGTGGCAGAAGGTTTACATGGCCTGTGGCATATACAGCAGCAAGTTTCCTTTTTCACCTTGGCTGCAAGGAAACCCAAAACCAGGTTTTTGGATTTTTGCTCTTTTGCGGCAATTATGACTTTTAGGTTGCTTTAGCTCTTTTTTTAATCAGCTCCTTTTCCTCTGTTTTTGTGGACCTCATATAGATGTCTTTTTATATAAGCTTGTTCAAGTTTTGCTAAAGGCAGGGTTTGCATACGTTCAGATGCATAGTCCTCGGCTTGTGGGGGGGCCTGTGGGGGCAAGCACCAGAGCAGTGAGAGAAAGCGTCCGCCCCGGAGGCACGGAGGCGAAGCCTTTGTTAAAGGTGAGCAGTGCCCGGCACAGCTCCTCCCACATGTCCCCAAATTGAAAGTTTGTGTTTATGAGGTTCTGAATGTAGTCTAATTTTTTCCTATCTGGTTTGGCTCATCTCTACCAGCTGGTAAATAGGAAATGTTCACGGTAGGAAGCCAATACTCCGAAGAGTGTAAACAGATGGAATCGATATAAAGTGACAAGTTAGACTGTGCTATTGAGAATACAGAGCCAAAACCAAGAACATAACAGTCAAGCTACTTATTTCGTTCCAGTTCATTTAGTCCTGAATAGCGCTTCATATCTGCACAGCTGTGTTGTTCTTTTTTTCCCCCTTTCTTTCTTCTGGGTTGATAATGACAATTTCAAAGAAAAACTTTAATTAAAGATTTTATATGAAATAGCCAAAAGTAGAATAATAAGGAAAATGAGCATTGATGTGTTTATTGTAAGAGAAATCCTTTTTCATGGTTTCATTTTAGAAACTTATTCCTTAAATTTAAAATGGATTTAGTCGTGGTGACAGGAAGGTGCCAGACTGGCAGCCGTGGATGCCCAGCCCTTCCATCTTGCTGCAGAGCCAAGACGCAGGGGCGGCTAGAGGCGGGGGCGGGGGGGCCAGGGGGGCCTTTCCTGAACCGCTTCTGCTAGAAACAGGCGAGAAAAGGTGGCTCCGGGAGAGGAACCGAACAGAAAACAGCAAACAGGAGCCGATAAGAATACAATTGCAGGCGGTTGAAGTTAATGTGCAGGGCACACTATGGCAGAGAGAAGCTCGGCCTTCGTCCGGGAAGGGCCACAGCTAGAGAGGGATTATTCTGCAGCCCGAGTGGGAATTCTGGGCTTCAGGGAGGAAACACTAGGCCTTTTCTCACCTACTTTCAAGTCTGGGTGGTCCTATTTATTTGGGTTCACAGCTTTCCTTCCTGGAGCTCAAAGTGCTATAAAAAGAATTTTAAACAAAGAACTATAGAGTAATAATAACACCCACTGTTAGCAGTTTATTGAACCGTCTGAACTCAGTGGGGTACGAAAAGGAAGCAGTTTGATTTTTCTCTCCTCCCTGTTCTCAAGCAGGCGCTGGCAACTCTGCCTTCTTCGTCCCGTCCCCAGTGTGCCACGGCTTTCACATTTAGTATAAACAAATCCAGCGCAGGCGAGTCCAGTGTTACACCTAGAGCTCAGATCCAGCTCAGCTGGCCCTCTCCTTCCCTGCTCCGGCTCAAGGGAGCCGCAGCGTGGAGGGGCATGGCCTGCTGGTTCGCTTGTCCTTCGCTCCCTCGTTCTGCTTCCTTTCTCCCCAGTTTGTGGGGTCTGTGATGAGGGCTGAGGAAAGGACGTGTCTCTCTCTGCCTTCGTTGGTGTCCTCATTGGGCAGCATGTAAAGGATGCTCTCTTGTAGGGCATATGTGGAGTTACTAGGACAGTGCTCTAGGGACCATCAAATTATATAGTTTCCTGATGAGGAGGATCAGCTCTGGCTCAGCCCCCTCTGGGCCTCCTCAGCTCTGCTCCTGTTGGTCCATCTCCCATCCTCAGGCTGCTTGGGTCCCCTCACCTGATGAGCAGCCCCTGGGAGCAGGACAGCTCAAGCCTTCTACCTTTCTTGGTGTCTGCCTACCCCATGGAAAATTCACACGTCCTGGTCATGCCATCAGCAGGCACGTAGGCTGCTCTACTCTACCCCTCCCACCCCGCTCTGCTGTCTCTGTCCAGTCCTCAGTTCCTTTCCTCAGGAAGATGCAGAGCAGATCACTGCGTCCACTGGGAAACAAGATGCCTATCTGCCCTTGTTGCAGGTACTTGTTCTGTCTGTACAAGGATTTTCTTGGCTTACTGGAGCTTCTTCATGAATGCTGCAATCACCCTATCTATCCATCTGCCCATCCATCTCTCCATCATCCGTCCATCCATCCATCCATCCATCCATCCACCCACCCACCCATACATTCATCCACTCAACAAATGTTCATTGATCCAGGCCCTATTCTTGGCCCTGGACTCCTGCCCACTCAAGACCTTCTGCCCTCTCAAGGCTGTGTTAACTTAGGCTGGGCAGTGGGACAGTGAAGGGGTTGGAGGAGTTGGCTGGGGTGAGGGGAGTCGTGCTGGTTTAGCACTTACTGTTCCCCGATGTGGGTGTGTGGTTGTCCGGTTCTTTGGAACTCTGTTCTCAGCCTTTGGTCCTGGTCAGCAGTTCCTGTCACACCACCATTTATTGATTATGTCCCCTGTGAGGCACCTGCACACACGAGCTCGTTTCATCTTCACACACCGATACAGGGCGCTTATTCCTTCCCATTTCACAGATGAGGAAACTGCAGTTGAAAGGAGTCAGGTCGCTGCTCCAAGGTCACCTGAATAATAATGTGGAGCTGAGATTCCAAGTCTCATTTCAGAGTCCATGGCTGGTCAAACATTGCCCAGGGGTCCCTGTAGAGAGGAAGGAGAGAGGGGAGGGTTGACACCTGGCATTGTTGGGGGTGGGGGTGTTGCTGCAGCCCAGAGCAGGTCACGTGGTTCTCAGTGGGCACACCACCACGCCTGAAGCAGGTTCCTCCCCGCCACCCCCCACCCCCACCCCGCCGCCGGCTTTACTCTTTCAGGTCTGACATTCTCTGTTCTGAGTCTGCCCTCCATAGACTCATCTACATCTTTTTTGGAATATTTTAATTTAATTTTGCTACTATCACTTTTTTTCAGTAATCACATCCTTCTTTAACTTCACTCCTATGTGAAACAGGCATTCTTTTCTTTTTTTGAAGTGTTAGGTGAATGAGTCCTGGTTTATATAGTCACGCTTCAGAGCTCAAAAGCTTCCTCTCCTGCTTTTCCCCAGCCTTGCTGTCCAGATGGAAGAATCTAGCCTTTTTAGTCCATTCTCACTGTGGTTCCCTTCCTTAGATGGCTTGGTTCACCCATAGTCCTCAAAGCCTCGGGCATCTCTCCAGACCTGGGCTCTAAGGATGCGGAGAGGGCCAGATACTGCCCTGCTCTCAGGGTCTGCGGTGGGGGCCAGTGTGCCGTACAGGGCGGAGGTGTGGTGGGGGTCCAGGGAGAGGTGGGAGTTGGGGTGCAGTGGTGGCTGGGGTGTGGTGGGGGGCCCGGGAGAGGTGGGGGTCCAGAGAGAGTTGGAGGTCCAGGGTGCAGTGGGGGCTGGGGTGCAGAGGGGTCTAGGGAGTGGTGGGGAGTCTGGGTCTGATGGGGGCCGGCCGGGCAGTGCACTTGGGCAGAGCTCTGGCAAGCAGCCCCGTGGGGGTCTGGAGAGTGGGAGGGAGGCAGCTCCCAGCTGGGACTCGAGTCTGGTCTGGCGCAGGGAATGGGGTAAATGGTTGGGAAGAGAAGTCTGGGCAGCCTCTTCAGAGAGCCTCAGGCCCATTTCCCGGCTCCTGAGTCTTTAATTTCAAGTCACACCTAGCTATTGTTTCGGTTTTCTTTTTAACTCCTCAGTGCTTCTACTTGTTTTTATGCACAAAACTCCCCTGACACTTATCACCCGGTCAGATGTAAGTGGGAGTGCACGGGAGAGAGTGGAATGGGGTCATGAACTTCTCCCGTAAAGTTAGTTGATGAATAAATGAAAAGCAATAAGATATATTGGAGTATAGGAGGAAGCTATTTGGTTTAAAACTAGTTTGGCCCGACCTTGTTTCTCCAGAAGGGCCTGACATGGCCTGTCGAGCATGCAGTGTACATCTGCCTCAAACATTTACAATGTCCCAAAGACAAAAATGATGCCCTTAAAGATAGGGATGTTGCCTCCCCCTATATCAGCATTTCTTTGTAGAGAAGCATTTCTTTCCAGAAACTAAGGATTAATTACCAACCTGCTGTGCTCACCTTGTGACCACTGACCTGCTGTACCAGCAAAGCATCTCATGAATGTAGTAAAAGGGACAGTCCTGTCGTATGTGATGTATGTTCCTTGTTCCAAGACGGTATATACCCACTCTGTACACCCTGCATCTTCGGAGAGCTTCCTTCCTTGGCAGAAGCGTTCTCCCAGGCTATAGTCCTCAAAGCTGGCTCAGATAATAAACTCACCCCAATTTTGATTTGTAGATTGATTATGGATTGTTTGCGTCGACATAGTAAACATTTTTATCTCTTCAGGTCGGACGTCTGTCCACTTAGTTAACTCTGCCCTGGTAGGGGAGAGCAGCTGGAGACAATAAGTAAATGAATGGGCGTGGCTGGGCGCCAATAAAATTTACTTACAGATCCTGAAATTTGAAATTCACATAACTTTCACATGTCACAAAATATCGTTCTTTTGATTTTTTTTTCAGCTGTTTAAAAATGTAAAAACCATTCTTAGCTTGCAGGCGTACAAAACAGACGGCAGGCATTGCCGCGCCTGGAACGCAGGAAAGGGAGTCAGGCCACCATAGGCAATGAAGCCAGGCCCGGAGAGCACCCTTTCTCAGGCCCATCTCTGGGCAATAATAGGGCAATACCACGTTTCTTTACAGAGGTGTGCTGGATTTGGAGGAAGGAGGCAAGAGGCAGTGGCCCTTCTTTTTTTGTTAACTGTGCACAGTTTTTCCCTCTCTCTGAGGATTTGACCCTCTCCAAGAGCATTCCTCCCTAGAAGCTGTGGGGATTTGACGGGTGGGAATGGAGTGCCTGGAGAGCAGAGGCCAGACAAGGAGTGGGGAGGGTCCCCTCCTGCAGGGGAGGGAGCTGGGTACCATTTTCAGGCAGGAATACACCAAGATGTCAAGAAGGAAGTGGGGAGCCAGTGAGGAATGGAAGCGTAATTAGGAAAGCCAGAAGAGAAGGCACCGAGTCCTGCCACAGAGGGGGCAGTGGCAGAGCCGGAGAGGGCGTTCCGGGCAGCAGACACAGCATGTTAACTCACTCCACAAATATTACGAGCATCCACTGTGTCCAGCGCTGTTCTATGCCCTGAGGACACAGCAGCCAACAAAACTGGATCCCCCTCCGTGGAGTTTACATCTCAACGGAGGAAGAAAGACAGTAAACAGATACAGAAAGAAATATGAAATGGTCCAGGTGTGGATGAATGCGAAGAAGAAAAATGAAGGGAGTGGTCAGAAAGGGATGAGGATGTGCTTTTGTGCAGGCCGTGGAGGAAGGTGTCTGTGAGCAGGTGGCGTGTGACTGAGACCTGAATGAAGGCCGGGAGGGAGCCGTCCGGCAGAGGAGACTGGACATGCAAAAGTCTTGAAGGATGAGCGTGCCCAGTATGTGTGCACAAGAACAAGGAGGCCCGGGTAGCTGGAGCAGAGTGAGGAGAGGAGAGTGGGGGTCAGATCATCTGGGGCTTCAGGCCGTGGGGAGGACTTTCCAGCCTGGGAGAAGAGACCCCGACGGGCTTGTGAACTGAAGTAGTTCAGAACTGCTGGAGTCCGGGGACTGTGGGGGTGGGGCGGGTGATTGAGGGGGTCGGAGCTGGCCTCGGGGGTAAGCAGGAGGCTCAGGGACGGTTGGCTCTTAATGCAAACTTGTCCCAGTTACGCCAAGGTGGCCTAGAAAGCAGCTAGATGCTGCCCACACTTCCTAATTCTCCTTTCTCCATCTTTTCCTCTCCTGCCCGCTTCTCCGTTTCTAAGGGAGCAGGGAAATGGGGCAGAGCGGGGGCATCGTCACTGTTGTGACCCCAGCCATTTTATTCCTTCATACTTTTTCTTCTCTCCTCTCAAGTATGGGACAAGTCTTGTACACCACAGCCCTAACTTTGCTGCCTTTGATAAGCCTCACCATCTGCAGCTCTATTCAGATCTTGCCAAACTTCAGTCTGACAAATGATGAGAAACTTGGAGACATACCTCTGGTGGGTGTGAGCTGTGAGCCAGATCTGCTGTTTCCCGGCTTTCCGCGCTGGAGATCCATATGGGTTGCTTTGGGGTTTTAAAAAAGCGCATCGCCTCATGTCCTCCGTTCTACCAGAACAGGTGAATCGGGATTTGGCAGCAGAAAAGGTGCTGAGATTTTTATTTGGCCATGGGAACAAGTGCTCTCCGTGGCTGGGGCTCCGTTCTTTTAGACAAAGCCGTCAAGCCGAGAGTGGACACACACGAGTGGGCTTCACTCCACCTGAGGATGTTCCCACTCTTCCACGTTTGGTATTCCCAGTTTTGGGTATTAAGATCGTTTCAGCCGCTGCTCTGCAGTTGTAAGAAGTGGGAGATGTGTATAGAATTTAGCACAGGGTTTTGCACATAACAGACATTCAATTAATATTTGTTCAATTATCATGTTATTGTGATCTTTATTACATTGATACTGACTGTAATTGTCATTACATTCAGGATCGGCCCTGGGGAGGTACTTGCTGACATATAACAAGGCTTCCTCAGAGTGTAGCTTTTTCCCAAGCAGGTGACAGGAAGACCTGTTCATTCGTTCCCTCAAGCAAATGCTTACTGAGCACGTGCGCTCCGCCAGCTGCTGTTCTGGAGCCCGGGGGTGAGGCGGTGAACAGAACCCTGCTCTCAGGGAGCGGACGTTCTGGAGGGAGTGACGGACAATAGAGACACGCGTTACATTAGTGGGCGAGAAGTGCTTTGAAGAAGATAAGAGTGTTGAGGGTGGATCCTGACTTAAGCCTGTGGTCAGGGAAGGCCTTTGTGATAAGATGACATTTGGGCCCAGACCTGAGTGAAGTAAGGGAGTGAGCCAGTGGGTATCTAGAGGGAGAAGGAACAGCAAAAGCAAAGCCCTTGAGGCAGGAGGAGGCAGGCACTCATGAGGAGCAGCACAGAGTCCGTTGTGGCCCGAAAGCAACAAGCCAGGGGACGGGTGAGGGGGATGAGGCGGGAGAGCTGCCGGAGCCAGTCTCTGGGGCCTTTGCCTTTGACTCTAAATGGGATGGGAGCCACTGGAGGCTGTGAGCCGAGGAGGGTGTGCTCAGACTTAAACAGAATGCCTTGGCTGCTGTGGGGAGAACCAACTGTGGGGTCAAGAGTGGACACTGGAAGACCAATGGGAGGCCGTTGCATCAGCCTGGAGGGTGTGAGGTGGAGGGGGTGAGACGTGGCTGGATTCTGGAAACGTATTGAAGGGAGGGCTGCTTGGCTCTCCTGATAGCCTGGATATAGGATGTGAGAAGAGAATCTGGCAGAATGGGTCTGCTATGCGTGGGGAGGGGGAGACTGTGGGAGGAGCAGGTTGGGTTTGGTAAACCCGGGACATCTGTCAGACTCTCAAGGTGGACGTCGCCAGGCAGCTGCATACGCTAACCTGAGCTCAGAGGAGGGGCCAGGGCTGGAGACGGACATCTGAGAGTCATCAGCTGGTCACTAAAGCCACAGGACTGGACCGGCAGCAGTGAGTGTGGTTAGAGGAGCAGAGACCCGAGGACTGAGTCCTAAGATGCCCCAGAGTTGAGAGGTTGGGGAGAGGAGGAGGAACTAGGCAGCGAGACCAGAAGAAGCCAGGAAGGCAGAGGAGAGCCGGGAGAGTGGGGTGTGGGAGCCCGGTAGGAAGTGTGCTTCCAGGAAGGAGGAGCAGTGAGCTGTGCGAGTGCTGCTGCGGCGACAGCAAGGTGAGGCCTGAGGAGCAGCCACCAAGCTTGGCGAGGTGGAGTCTTCGGTCACCCTGACAGGAACAGTTTCTGCGGAGTGGTGGGGACAAAACTGATTGGGGTTGGAGGGAGACACCTTGGGGACAGAAAGCACAGACAGCTCTTGAGAGGCGATTTCTTCAAGAGGGAAGAAGTGGCTGGGAGAAGAGGCGAGGCCGGGAGGGAGGAATCGTTTCTAAGATGGGGGACCTCATCGTAATGGGGACCAACTGAGAGCGAGGAAACAGGCGGTGCAGGAGCAATTCCTCACGTGGACGAGAGGGGACAGGGTCACGTGTGTCACCTATGTGGCATCACAGAACAGGAGGGGAGGCCGATCGCGTGGGTTTGGAGTCACACAGACTGTAGATGTGGGGGGAGCATGGGGACATAGTCTCCCAGTTGCTCTGTTATCTCCATAAATAAGGAGCAGGTTATTGGTGGGGAGGAGGGAGGAGGCTGCGAAGGGTGGTGAGGAGAGAGGAGAAGGCGGGAGCCGATGTCTGGATGGGGGTGGTGAGTGGATCCTAGAGAGGGATTACCACGCTGCTGATTACCTGCTGGTGGGGTTGGTGGTCTGGATTGAGGGGAGCCGGGTAAGTGCTTCCAGCCACATGGGCGCTTGGACTAGGCGGTGCGTTAGCTTTAACCGGGTTAGGTCTGCTGAGAGAGGGGTGAGGGAGGAGGGGCGGCGGGGGCTGAGCACACATGCAGGGGTGATTATAGAGATGGACCTGGTTAGGGGGGAGTGAGAAGGAGCTGGAGCAGCAGGTGGAGGTCCCGGGCAGGGGAGAAGGTTGCTGGGGGTTGGCGCTCAAGGGAGGAAGCTGGGAAGGTGGAGGAGTGGTTGGAGCATGGGGCTTGATTTTGCAGAGTGGCAGGTACTGGTATAACAAGGTGTGGGTGTGAGCAGGGAGCGGGGGCCTCCGGAGGGGAGGACTGGAGCTGAGAGACCGGGTGTCAGAAGGTCTTCTGTGTGAACACCACGAGGGTGCTGGAGGCAGGGCAGGCGTGCCAGGGGCTGAGGTCCCCCAGGCATGAGGGGGCCACAGGAGGGTCTCCACACGACCGAGCCAGGAGGAGCCAGGGAGAAGGGAAGCAGCGGAGGACGCCATCCTCCCACCAGCTCAGTGGTTCTTCAGGCGTGAGCTGAGCAGCCACCCAGGAGAGGGCTGCGAGGGGGTTCCTGGTGGGTCGGGCGGACTTCAGTCAGCCTGAGACAGTGAAGGGAGCCGTCAGAGAACACGTTGAAGCAGTAGGGGGTGTTGATAAAAAGGGACCGAACCTGATCAGCCTAGAGTTTTCCCTGAACTCCTCCCCTGAGGTGCACGAATTTTCCTCGGATTTGGTCCAGTCCAAGCGGTAGAATCAGACCTTCCAGGATCCAGCCGTACCTGACACTCATCACTCTTCGTCCACAATCCATCTTCAGCTTCATGTCCTGCCTGCGGGATGCCCTCCTGTCCTCCCCGCAGAGTGAGCGATTGGCCCCTAACCACCTCTCCTAGCTCAGAGGCCGCCTCCTGCAGGAAGCCCCCCAGATGGCTGGGGCCGGAAGGGCATGTGCTCTTCTGTGAAGGCCCGCAGCTCCTTGTTTGTCCCTGTTACTTGGCTCTTGTCCCCCCTGCCCAGCTTTGGTGACTATTTGTTGATGAGTCTTACGTTCTCTGTGGGGTTGTGTGGTTACAGGACTGACCTGAGTTTGAATCCCAGCCTCGTCACCATCCAGCTGGGTGATGTTGGGGAACTCATGCAGCCTCCCTGAACCTAAAAGTAGGGAAATGATCCTTTCTTCAGGTGGGCTGGGAGGATCCAACCACACAGCTTGGTGCTTGGCTCATGGGAGCCCAGGGGATCTTTCTTAAAGGCAGGTGCACAGCTCGGCGCTCTCTGCACCTCCACAGGGCCTATCCACATGCCAGTCACGTTTGTGTGCCCAATAGATATGCATTGGCTGCATTTGGGAAAGATCTCTATAAAAATTTTCTGTAATATCTTTGAAAAATTCAGAGGGGTTGAAATATACAGTCATGCTTTTCAGCTCCTAGTAAAAATAGTTTGCATATGGCCATTAAAAATGAAAATCGTATGAGTCCAGCTATGCCAGAACTATGGTTTTTAAGTATCAATTAACCAAAAGGATTTTTCATATGGCTTAAAAGGGAAGGAATTGTGTGTGAGACCTATTGCTTTACATCAGAAAGAATTCTTTTTTTAAACTTACTAAGACCATTTATAGAGAAAATTGCCTTGAAAACATTCAGTAAATGCGAAGTGTTCTTTTTTCCATAGACATGTCATTTTGCAATCCCTACTACTGTGAGTCTTTGAAAACATTTTACTCTACAAGAAGCATTTAAAAACTTTCACATTTTTTATTACCATTTTGATTTTCTACACTGGATCTTTTGACTTTTCCTAAATCACTTTTATACACAGATTTTCAAAAACATTAAAACTGTTCTCAAAGCCCTTAAGCTCGTTGATGTTAACGAGACTGGTCTGGTCCAACCACGTGAGCTGAGGAGGGTTCTGGAGACCTTCTGTTTGAAGATGAAAGATGAGGAATACAAAAAGTAAGTAAACGAAGGTACGGTGAGAGAGTGCTCCGTAGAGCTTGAAACCAGTTTCAAAACGGGACCTGTCGGGTTCCTTGGATCCATGCGTAGTCCTCCCTCCTGCCTTCTGTCTCAACTGTTTTTAAAAGAGGCACTCATTCGGCATTTCTCCCACGTTCGTGAAGCTCTCCATGACTTCTCAAAAACGAGAGCTAATGGTCTAATTCCTTAAGTACCCTAGAGTGAGAATCATCTTGCCTGCAGATTTGAACACATCTCGATTATTTAAGTAATCCATCACCAATTGTCTCTCTTTTCCTGGTTGGCACACGCCCTCCGTCCCGTGTGTTTCCAGTTCACAGTTGACTTTTACTCAAAGCCTGGGGTTAGGAGAAGAATGGAAAATTTCAGGATTTATTCCTTAGCTGATATGCTCCCTATTGGCTCTCCATCCTGATATAATAACAGAAACTTCGTTTTCCTTTGAGGACTGTCACTGCTGCGGTTGGGGGCGTGTTGCAGCAGGGGAACAGTGAGTGACTGAATGTTAGCTGCTTCATGGCGTTTGAGAGCACCACCACCTGCTCCTGACTCGAGGGCAGTATGTGGAAGCCTGCATGAACATTTTTTTGAGCCTCCAATAAGTTCCAGAAGCTCATTTAGAAGAAGCCAAATGCTTCGCTTCTGTGGCTACTTGTGTTTCCAATGGAAGCCACTAGAAGGTTGGCCCATGTTTAACCTCATTTAGTACTCAGCCAAGAGGTGCTCTTCATCTTCCTGCCTTTCCCCATTTTTCTAAATATCCTCCAGGCCATTAACAAAAGTACCAAGCCTTATTATTTCACTTTAAGCCTAAGAGTTTCACATTACACTGCAGTTATAAATCGCTCTTAAAATGGGTCGCCGTGGTTGCTTACATAATGCTATAAGGACAGTGTTGCTTCTGTTGGAAGTAGGAGAATTTGCTCCTGTAGCAAGGAAGTCAAGAGGACATGTGACAGTGTCATGGGCACTGCAGGATCCGAAAAGCAAGGGGACTTTTAAAAAATGGATGTTTCCACGTCTTTTGAATATTTTCTTCTTTTTTCTTCTTTATAACCCACCTCAGAATACAAAAGACATAATAGATGTTTTAATTTTTACATCTTTCCGCCTGGGAAAGTGTCCAGAATAAGATCCAAACAAAACAAATTAAATAATTTTGTGCACGCAATTATAGAACAGAAGCAGCTCTCTTCTGAAACGGGCAATCAAAAAACAAAACAGTGTTTTATTTGACAATAAACCTTGTGTTTGGCACTGCAGTCTCCAACCTAGTAAATCTATAAAAAATGTTACTGTCTGTTTCCCCATCTCGTAAGTATTGAATAATAAAGAACTCCACAAATTTTTATTTGAGATATTTTTTAAGCCTCAAAAACAATGCTGTTCTCATGATAAGGCTTGAGAAACTTAATAGAATTGCTTTCCTTTAGAGTAGAAACGCAGAAGATCAAAAGTGGACCGTTTCTTCAATTGCTTTAATGCTTTTCTTATTGAAACTCAAGAATATACTCTTTCCTTGAGAAGCTGCTTCAGTATTAACTTTGCCTTTTTAGTTTTTGAGCAAGAAACACAATGCATTTTTGAATCCTTTCTTTTATCTAACAGCTCTCTGTTTAATATCAGCCTTTGCCGCCTGGGGTGGGAGGAATAGCCTGGGCTTTGAAGTCAGGCGTGCTTGGGGTAGGGTCTGAGCTCTGCTCTCCCTGGTTCAAGGGCCTTGGGAAGCTCCTGGTCTCTCTGAGACTCAGTTTTCTCTTAAGGAAATGGAGACTGAGGAGCCCACCTGTGGGGCTGGCGTGACGATTCCATGTAATATACAAAGTGGGCCTGCGATGAGGCTGGCACATAGTAGGTGCTTGATTCACAGTGACTCTGTCATAATCATAAAGATTCCGTGGATGCCCTTGACTCTGAAAAACAGTTCTCTTTAGGCTGCAGGATACCATCCAGCCTATGTAAACAAGAGGCGAGAGAGAGAGTCATCACCAAGGTTTATACTTAATCAGGCTATCCTGAGACCCACTGGGTTTTGTTTTTCCTTTCCATCTCCCACCACCCTACCCTCCATTGCCCTGCAGGCCAAAGTATTTGAATCCAGGTAAAATAATTTAAAGCAGCCTGAAAAGCAAGCAAACTCACTAGAGGTCAGCCTGCTGCCTGAGCAGATGCATGAAGCCCAAGGCACAGATCCAGGTGATGCTGAGAGGTTGTCACTCCCTTCGCCCCTAAAGTCGGCCTTCCCGCGGGACCGACCTGCCTGTAGGTCTCTGCAGATGTGTGAGTTCTCGTGCGCAGAGTTCAGGTCCCTGGAAAAATGACCTTGGTTGTTTCATCTTGGAAATGGTTCTGTCTCCCACGCCTTTATTCTTGTAAAAAAGCCTTTTGAGATACTGCACCCTTGGGCGGTGCTGAGGCTTCAGTTTTGAGATTTTATCTCTGGGAAATATTATCATGGGATTCTGTCTGTCTGTCCTCAATGAATATGTGGCAGGTATTATGAATGTGGATGGGCTGGGCATGAGGAAAGTTCACATTCTCTTATGAGCAAATGCCAGTTTGAAGGAAGGCTGGATTTTCACAGAAAGCAGCAAAGTTGGTGATGAGATTTTTATCGGTCTCCTGATTTTTTCCTGGAGCAGCAGAGTCTCCGATGCTTTCTAGAGGTTGGCAACTTGAAAAGGAGCGTGTTAGGTACCACCTTCTGGGTTCTTGAGCTTACAGCCTTATTTTCACAAGACAGAGACTATGGATGAAAAATAGAGCTATTTAGGGAGTTAACATCTGGCAGCTATCATATCTGAAGATAATTTTTCTTATTAGAACAATAGGCAAGATTTATCAAAGTGGAAAAAAAAGGTATGCATTGAAATGAATACATGACATTACTCTTTGTTAAATTTGGAAAACAGAAAAATAACAAATAGTTTAAGTGATAATTACTAAATTTTTAGAAAGCGGCATGAAATTAGATAATTATAGAAACCAACACATATGGAGATAATATAACCAAATATTTAAAAACTGTCAATTTTTTATAAATGTAAAAATGCAGAAATTATCTAGAAAACCATTTATCAAGAGGCAGATTTGAATAATAGAAAAATCATTTTAAAAAGAACAAAACATCCAAACATCCCATTTATCTTAACTTTAAGAAAAAGAGTATCAGTATATTTCAGAGAGAGACATTGGTTAAGTGTTTTGAAATTTTCTTTTTATATATAGAAATCATAGAATGCTCCAAGAGGAGCTTTGCTCCCACCACCATTAACTGCTTTGAAAGGGCAGGCCATCCTGGGCCTCAGTTTCTCGCTGTGCAATGATATGCTTGGTCAAGAAGATGGGCTGTGTTCTCTCCTCCACCCAGCTCTAGACTTCTCTGGTTTTAGAAATTATATGCTAACTGATTCATGGCTCAGATCCATTCCCCCCAATTACTAAAGGAAAGTGAGACCTGCTTTTGCTGCCTGAGTGCAGAGGTGGCTCCCTGCAGCCTAAGCCTTGGCCACCCCCTCCACCAGCCAGAGAAGGGGGAAGACCCTTATGGGCTACAGGCAGAGGCACACCCTTAGCGGAACCTGAGGGGTTCCTGTCCCATTAGAATCTATATGTATCCATCTGTGCATCCATCCATAGGCCAAGGAAAGTGATCTCCTTCTACGTATCTGCATTTTTTTAATCTTACAGTAACGTTTCCTAGAGTTTACTCTTTAATTCCGCCTCTAGCTAGAAACACACATTAAAATTAATGCCAACCCCAGTGTAAAGGACACCTTAGTAACTTGCTTGGTGTTAGATTCTCTGTATCGTAGTTTCTGATTACTAAAGAATGTTTCTATTTTAGGTTTGCAAAACACTACAACATTGATAAAGGTACTGCAGTGGATTATAATGCTTTTTTGAAGAGCCTCAGTATAAATAATGACTTGAACCTTAGGTATTATATGGGAGATCAAGGTAAGTCTTTTTAAAGTATATAGCTAAAGATTTCAGTATCCTTCAGCACGGTAATTCCTCTTCTATGAATCTGTGCTGGGGAAATACTTTCAAAAATGGAAAAAGCATTATCCGCAAAGATGGTCGTGGTATCATTATTCATAAGAATAACATAAATGTCTAACAGCAGGAAAAGTGTTAAGTGAGGCACAGCATGTCCACACGGTGAAATGTGCAGCCACGAGCAACGATTTCCACGAAGTTAATGATAACAACGTACGTGGAATGTCAGTGACTGGTGGAAAGAAATTCCAAAGTACTGGTTGTCTTCAAGTGATGTGTCTCTGGGTGGTGTTTTGTGGTTCTTTCTGCTGCTGCTGTGTTTTCAAAATGTTTTAATAATAACGTGTTATTCCTTTAATGCTGGGAAAAATCTTAATATAAAAGAGCAAATAGTTGAGTAGTTGATACAGTTACGTCAGACCTGTGAAGCCAGGCTTATGCAGGCATAGAACCTTGAGAAGCAACACTTTTCCTTGCACTCATGGTCTTGATCCCAGCCTCATCAACAGGATCCCAGAGTTCTCCACCTGTTGGGTAGTTTTGGAGAAAGCAGGGTCCAGTTTCTTGAGGATGAATGTATGAAGAATGCAACTGGAGAGTCTCACTTCCGGGCCTTTTGTCACTGGGGACAAGTGGTTTCTTGCCTCAGGGGTTAACTACCTGTGACTGGCTCCTTCAAGATGGCTTGTCCCTGTCTGGTTTCAGCTTAATTCAGTGCAGCAAATGTTCATTGAGCGCCTTCTATGACTGTCAGATCTGCTCCAGTAGCAAGCTTAAAAATGACAAATTCTCAGATTTCAGCTTGGTTTCACTAACCAAGATTGCTTATAGCAAAGCCTAGGACTCTACTTTTTTTAAAGCCTCCTGAGTTTTTGGAATTACTAGACAAGACGATCTTCTAAGGACCCTTTCATCCCTTATGTTGTGTTAGTTCAGGTGCAAGTCCCTGGACTACTAGGGCCTTCGTTGGATACAAAGCCAAGTAACATACTCTGTCTTTAAGATTTGTGTGTGTGTGTGTGTGTGTGTGTGCGTGCGCGCGCGCGCGCGCACGCGTATTTTAAAAAAATAGGGCAGGTAAGACATAAAATAAGTCACATGAAGAAATAATAATAGAAAGCATCTGTTTATCGTGCTCTGTGCAGATACTTTGTAAACCCTAATTTTAATTTCGTTTCTCGCAACAGCTTTGTGAGGCAGGTATTATTATCCCGTTTTTGAAGACGAGAAAACTCAAACTCAAGGCTGCTAAGTGCATTTCCCAAAGTCACTTAGCTAGTTTGTGGTGGAGTCGAGATTGAGCTGTTTGGCTCCAAACAAGCTATTTAAATGCTTGTAAGAGAAGAACAAGATGTCACGGAGTGTTCAGGAGGAAGAGCTGTGGCTGGTTAAGAGCTAGGAAGCGCTTTTGCAGGACCAGAGTTCACAGGAGGTGTGTGACAAACACCGAGGGGAGGAGAGCATTATAGTCCGAGGGCCCTTGAGGGGAACATGTTTGGCTGAAGCGTGAGCTGTGCATTTAGCCCAAGTGGGATATAAGGTGGTATCTAGCCAGATTATAGAGGATTTTTTATCACAAATAAATTTATATACCTGATTTGATAACCATCATAATCCACCCCATTTATTGGACATTTGTTCCATGCCAGGCACTAGGGTAAGCACGTTCCTGTGCCATCTCTTTATAGTCCCTGCAGCCCTGTGAGGTGGGCCCTGATGCAGACCTGTAAAAAGATGAAAGTAAACAGTCAAACCAGTTCTACCACTCAGCAATAACCACTGTCAGCATTATTCCTGGCATCTTTCCATACAGAGAGGTGGTATCAGAAGCATAGAAATTGAAATGAAACTGAAGAAGATGTTGAATATCTTTTCTGGCTGCATACAATATCCACGGGTCACACTTCTCTCCTTCAGAACATCATAGACTCTGATCCTTTGCCTTCTGTGCTGAGTCTGTGGAGAAGTCTGAGGCTTGCCTAATTTTCTCCCTTATTGGTGATTTGCTTTTTCTACCTGGTTGCCTAAAGAGTTATTTATCCCTAAATTTCTGTAAAATAACTAAGATATGTCTGGGTGTTGAGCATTCTGCATCAGTTTTCCAGAACACAGTATATTTTCAATCTGAAAATTAAATTCTTTCTTCAATTCAAGGTTTTTTTGTTTTCTTGGTAACATGTATCTTTCAATAAATCTTCTGTTCCATTTTTTCAGATTTTTAACTTTGGTGATACAGATTATCCTTATGTTGGATTGTCTTTGTCTTCTATATCAATTAAGTTCTCTCAAAGTGCTTTTTCTCTTTGTCTTTTTCCTCTGTATTCTTAATGATCATCTTAGGTCTTTTATCTATATCTGTAATTTGACTTTCAGCAAGATTTATTCTGTTGCTTGCTGTGTTTACTTTATTACTTCTATGATGGTGTTTCCATTGGTCTAGTATATTGTTTTCCATCTCATTTTATTGTCTCGTCATCTTGTTCTTGAGCTCTTGCTTTATTGAATTCATGCTCTTATTGAGATATTATGTAATGTAATTTTGTAACTTGAATTACGTTTTCTTCCAAGGGGGGATCTTCGCCCTTTTGCATTATACCCTCTCCTTCCTTCTCTATCCACCTACCTCCACCCCCCAACATTTTTCCTGTAGTTTGCATAATTTCAAGAAATTTGTATTTATTGAGCATTTTATTCCATTATACATCTTTAATTAATCAGAATCTACCCTCAAATGATTTATAGTAATTCACATGAAGTGTAAGAACTTTACAACAGTGTTTTCCCACTTCTTCTCTCTGTCCTTTGTTATGTTACTATCATACATCGTACTTTTACGTACACTATAAACACAGAATACAGCGCCACAGTTTCTATTGTTCTGCTGAGATTTCCTATCTGTTCATTCATTAGTAGTATATTTTCCTTTGCATTCTCACACATTTATTTTTAAATTTTAAAGTACTTTAAAAATTTTATCTACTAATTCCAACATCTAGATCATTTCAGGGTTTGATCTTTATTGATTACCCTTTTTCTTAAATATGAATTACAGTTTCCTGGTTTTTTTTTCTATGTCTAGTAATTTTGGAATTTAGCCTACATATAGCAAATTTTGCATTGTAGAAACTTTGGATTCTGTTATACCTCTCTGAAGAATTAAAGTTTTTGTTTTAGCAACCAGTTTACTTGGCTGCACTCAAATTCTAATCTTTGTCTTCACTGAGGAGGTTAACAACGGAAATCTTTGTTCTGCTGTTTTAGCCTTGGCTAGGCTTCTTCTTGTCTGCTCCACACATGTGTGGTTCAGGGGTTAGCCAGAGATTTTTGCAAAGTTTTTCCACAGACTTTGGAGATTCTCCTCTCTGCCTTTCTTTTTGGGCTTTCTCTCCTTACTTTCCAGCTGCCGTGGTAGTCCTAAACTCTGTTTTCTGATTACTAAAACCAATATTGGGTTTACATCCAAATTTTAGCCACTTAGTGTGGTTCAAGCTGAGGCCTTCTCTCAGGCAAAAGGCCAAAAACAAGAAATTCAATGAGTGTTATTCCATTTTTTCCAAGAGTTGACTCCAGCTTATGTCAGCTGCTCTCCAATGCCTTCAGACAGTTTTTTCTTTATATTTTGGCCAGAGTTTATGATTGTTATCAGCTATGGAAGATTGGTATGAGCCAATCCACCATAATTGGAAGCAAAGCTTTCTGGCTGCCTATATTAAGTTTCTCTTGGCTTCAGTTTATGCTGGTAAATTTATTATTTTGTTAGCTAATTTTTACTATTTTTTTTCCTTTGCTTATTTTATTAGGTGTTATAAGAAGGTAAGTTCTATAATGCAATTTCAGTTCACCGTAGAAATCTCTTTTTTTTCCATTATATTATCAATAATTGGCAGGAGGCTTGCTTTATTGGGGATACATAAAATAATAATGCATCTCACAATGAAAGACATCTTTGATTTATTAAATATGAGATATATACCTAGTTATTCTTCTGCATATTTCCGTTCCTGCAGCGTTAGCTTAAGTTCTCATTGCTGCCTCCTAGCTGGTGGTATCATCTACAGCATGGGCCTATTCCAGTCTGTCTTCTATACCCTGTCATAGAGATCATCTTAAAATCTTATTCATGCTTATTTTCCCATTGAATACTTACTTCATAACTTTCATAACTGAACTTCAAATCCTTCAGTGAGAAGGCAAAATCTTTCTCCAGATGTTCTTAAAGATATAGTAGTTTGGGGCTATGGCCACATCATATTAAAGCTCTACTCGGAGGTGGTCAAAACAGAGGCCTACTTATTGGTGTGTGGTGGGAAAGTTTGAATCACTGACATCAACTGCTCGTTGTCCCCACTGCCATCCTATCAGTTTAAAGTCCTCAGCCCCAAAGTGTGAGTCTTATGTTATTAGCATATCCTTTCTGGGTTGGATTGTAATGGAAATTATTTTATTTGGACGTTGGGTTGGCTAATTTGAGTTCCCACCTTACTAACTTGTTTTGGGAAAGGCCGAGGAATCCAGACGGGTTGCCCAGAGTATCAACCAAAGAAGGCAGTCATATTATATGGAGCAGTTCAAGGGTCATTTCTAGGTTTTGATTTATCTTCTAATTTATTTCTGCATTAGCCATTAAGAAGTAGGTCTTCCTGTTTCATGACTCAGCTTCAATAAGATTGCCTCATTAGGGGTGAAAACCTTCATCACATCTGCTCAGTTGCTTCTATCTTTCTTGTTTGTGTCTCCAGTCATTTTGGTTATTGAAAGCTTATTCTCTGGTCGATTCCTTAGGAATCTGCCTAGGCTCATGGAAGTGATATTCTCTGATTTCTTACATGTTCACAACAGTTTGTATGTGGCCTTTACAGTTAAAAAACAGTTTGTCTGGATATAAAATCCTTGGCTCAGATTTTTTTTCCTTAAGTCTCTTTAATATTTTTACCCGTTGTCTGGTGATATAAAGTTTTGCTGAGGAAAAGTTTGATGACAATTTGATTTTATTTCCCTTATTAGTAACTTGATCTTTTTTTCCTGGATATCTAGAGGATTTTTTTCTTTTTATTTACAACCTAATACTTTTGGCTAGAATATGCCATGATGTTGGATACTCGTGATTGATTTCCCAAGTATTTGTGAACTATTTGAATTAGCAGATTTGAGTCTCTTATTTCAGGAAAACTGCTTGAATTGTGATTTTTACTATCTGTTCCATTCCATTGTTTAGTTTTCTTCTCAGGATTTGTATTATATGTATCTTGGACTTTTTTTCCTATCTTCTCTTCTAGACTGTAACTTTCTCACAAGTCTTCCTTCCTTCCTTCCTCACTCCCTTCCTTCCTCCCTCCCTTCCTGCCTCCCTCTCTTCCTCCTTCCTCCCTCCCTCCCTTTCTTCCTCCCCCCTCCCTTTCTTTCTTCCTTCCTCCCTTCCTCCTTCCTCCCTCCCTCCTTCCTTTTCTTCCTCCATTCTTCCCTCCCTCCTTCCCTTCCTCCCTCCCTCTCTTCCTTTTTTCCTTCTTTCCTTTTTTGCTTACTTGATATAATTTTTTCTTTCTTACCTTCTGTTACTGATGTGTTATTTGCTCTTGTATTCCTTTTAGTTTAGTCGTCATTTCTGAGAGTTTATTTCTAATTTGCTCCTGAGTTCTATCATCTAATTTCTGAGTTTTTATATCTCTAATTGATATTGCTCTTCTGTGTCTCCTATCATTTAAAACATTTCTTATTAATCAATATATAGCTAATATATGTTGAGTGTCTACTAAGTGCCAGGCATACACATTCATCATCTCATCTAATCCTCATAACAGCTCAATGGCAGAGATACTATTTTTTATCTCGTTTTGCAAATGGGAAAACAAAAGCACAAGGTTGCATAGTTCCCGAGGGGCAGAGTCAGTAACCAAATCCAGGCAGTCTCCTTCTAGAATCAGTACTCCTCACCTTTGTACTGTTTCAGAGTTTCTGAATTTTACTCACTTAGGAACTCCCACTGAGAAATGCGCTCCTTGGCATTCCAGCCTTGAAGCACATGGACAGATGAGTAAATTCTATACTGCTTCTAATTTTTCTAGAGTGAAATTTTTACTTACTAGTGTTTTAATAATATTTATTTTCTATATGGTGGTTTTAGCATTTTTGAAAGATATTCTCAAGAGAGCAATAATTTTAAAATATATGTCACCTATTTGCATTTGTTCCAAAAATTTCACTTTCATAAGTAAGCACATGATTCCACATACCTCTTTTTATCCATTTCTATTTCTCATATGAACTCCTGCTTTTCTGTTATCTATGAATTATGATTGATAAGGATAAAATTTGCTAATGTATGTTTATTTTTTGGGAAAATGTGTTATAAAAGGACTAATTACCAAGAGCTGTTTGTAGGTTTGATGCTGTTCTTACCTCTGTGAGGGAGTTTCCAGTTTGTGTATTTGCAGAAACCCATCATCTATGACTTTTCTATATATAGAACAAGATTTATTTTCTATTAACTTTGCATATTTCTGTTTTTGCTACATCTGTCTTCTTAATAAGCCGTCAGCACCTTGCTTATCAGAAGTACCATCTGTTTGGGCTCATGAAGAAATGACATTGGGAGTGATTTCCTCTTGCTGCATTTAGGACATACATGAATGCCCCCATAAGCTTTGGATTCGTCTCTACCCCATTTCAAATCAGCACAGGTCCTTCAGAGGAGATTTTGGGAAAATTGGAAGGTGGCAAGAATTATTAAGCTGCATGAAGAATGAACCTGGTATAACTGTGATGAGGGAGGAGTCACGGAGTGTGAACTGAATTCACACTCAATTCAACAGGCAGCCTGTTACAGCAACTATAGGTGCACAAGTTCCTGGACCATGAGCTCCCGGAGGGCAGGCCTCACGCCTTAGCCACCTCCCCCCTCCCCCCATCCTGGCATGTGGTTTCTGGAGCATGAATGGGTTTCCCTAGATGTGCTGTGTGTGCTCGAATTGCCAATAGAGTACCAGTGCCCTGGAGTGGAGTGAGCACAGGATGCAGTATCAGAAAGCTGGGGCTGAGACCTCCATGTGCCCGATCAAGTCAGACCTCAGCTCTGTGGCTTGGCTTCATCTCTCAGCGAGGCTCTGGCAGCTTCTGTGTTCTGAGATCCCATGTTTCAAATGCTCGGCCCACTGAGGCCACAGAATTTCAGACCGAGTCCTAAAGGATTGGCTTTGTGTTTTATTTTGTAGCCCAGAGGGGTCCACTGGGGGAGGCTTTTTTTCTTTTTTTCCTTTCATTTTTTTTTTTGAGATAGGAAATGGAATTCCAGATGACTGGCAGTTTGTTAACTGCAGCTGAGTAGCTATAAGTGTGCTTAATTTGAGTGAAGCTTATTTGCAGACATTTTAGGAAATAAATCTGGGAAACCATTTGTGATTCTTTGCAGTTGTCTCTGAGAAAGAAAATGGCCATATTTTAGATTTATTTTATTCTCCTTTATTATAAAAGTCATACATGCTTGTTGCAAAAAAGCCAGAAAACACAAAACCACAAAATAACAATCCCCTGTAATCCTACCTGAATCCTACCACTATATTCTTTTTGGTGTATTATCCTCCTAGATTTTTTTTTTCTGGTCCATAGATAGGTAGATAGATGGATGGATGGATGGGTGGATGGATGGATGGATGGATAGAAAGGCAAGCACACAAAATAGGTGTTAAAGTGAAAATTAAATTATGCTAGTTGTCCTTGCTTTCAATCATGAAACAGTACATATCAAGGAAAATTTTCCACATCCATTAATTTAGATAGGCATCTTTGTTTTAAATGTCTGTATAGCATTTCATGGGCTCAATGAACCATAATTTATAAAACCAATCCTCTATTAATGGGCATTTAAATTGTTTCAATTTTTTTCTCCTATAAACAGTGCAGAAAATATCCTTACCCATATGCATTTGTTGAGTGATCCTATTATTCCGTTAGTATAACATTCTAGAAGGGGGTTTAAGAGTACTCCAGTACCAGGTTTTCTATACACAAACTAGAACTGGTTTCTTTCTTTATCATTCCCTTTAATCCTTGCCTATTTGACAAGTGGAAAAAATGTTAACTTGCTTTAATTAGACTTTTTATTTTATTTTATTATTTTTTACTCAATTTATTTAAACTAAAAAAAAAAACAAAAATAGTTCATCCATTTCTCCCGCCTCCACCCCCCACCTCTAGCAACCACCAGTCTATTCTCTGTGTCTGTGAGCTTGTTTGTTTATTTATTTTTAGATTCCACATATAAGAGAGATCGTACAGTATTTGACTTTTCCTGTCTGACTTATTTCCTTAGCATAATGCCCTCAAGGTCCAGCCATGTTTTCGCAAATGACAAGATTTCATTCTTTTTTTATGGCTGAATAATACTCCATCGCATATGCATACCATAATTTCTTTATTCATTCATCCGTTGATGGACACTTAAGTTGCTTCTGTATCTTGGCCATTGTAAATAATGCTGCAATGAACATGAGGTGCATACATCTTTTCAAGTTAGTGTTTTTGTTTTCTTTGGATAAATACCCAAAAGTGAAATTGCTGGGTCAGATGGTAGTTCTATTTTTAATTTTTTTGAGGAACCTCTATACTATTTTCCATAGTGGCTGCACCAGTTTACATTCCCACCAACAGTTCACAAGGGTTCTCTTTTCTCCACATCCTCACCAACACCTGTTATTTCTAGTTTTTTTGATAATACCCATTCTAACAGGTGTGAAGTGATATCTCATTGTGGTTTTGATTTGCGTTTCCCTGATTATTAATGATGTGGAGCATCTTTTCATGTACCTGTTGCCCATCTGTACGTCTTCTTTGGAAAAATGTCTATTCAGATCTTCTGCCCGTTTTAAATCAGATTGTTTGTCTTTTTGCTATTGAGTTGTATAAATTCTTTATATATTTTGGATTTTAGCCCCTTATTGGGTATATGGTTTGCAAATATTTTCTCCCATTCCGTAGGTTGCCTTTTCACTTTGTTGGTGGCTTCCTTTGCCGTGCAGGAGCTTTTTAGTTTGATGTAGTCCCACTTGTTTATTTTTGCTTTTGTTGCTTTTGCTTTTGGTGTCAGATTCAAAATATCATTGCCAAGACCTGTGTCAAGGAGCTTATTACCTGTGTTTTCTTCTGGCAGTTTTATGGTTTCAGGTCTTGTGTTCAAGTCTTTAATCTATTTTAAGTTGTTTTTTGTGTCTGGTGTAAGAGAATGGTTCAGTTTAATTCTTTTGCATGCGGCTATCCAATTTTCCCAGCATCATTTTTTGAAGAGCCTGTCCTTTCCCCATTGTATATTCTTGGCTCCTTTGTCATAAATTAATTGACCATATATGCATGGGTTTATTTCTCGGCTCTCTTTTCTGTTCCATTAATCAATATGTCTGCTTTTATGCCAATACCATACTGTTTTAATTACTATAGCTTTGCACTATAGTTTAAAATCAGGGAGCATGATGCCTCTAGCTTTGTTCTTTCTCCAGATTACTTTGGCAATTTGGAGTCTTTTATGGTTCCATATGAATTTTAGGATTGTTTGTTCTATTTCTATGAAAAAATGCCATTGGAATTTTGATAGGGATTGCATTGAATCTGTATATTGTTTTGGGTAGTATGGGCATTTTAACAATATTAATTCTTCCAACCCATGATCATGGAATATCTTTCCATTTATTTGTGTCTTCTTCAATTTCTTTCATTAATGTACAGTTTTCAATATACAGGTCTTTCACCTCCTTGGTTAAATTTATTCCTAGGTATTTTAATCAATTAGACTTTTTAAATTACCAATGAGTTTGAGCAGTTTTTCATACATTTTTTGGATTTTTTTTAGTTCTTTGTATTTCAATTGCCTATTTATAACCTTAGTCTATTGTTCTATTGAGTATTTATATTTATCTTATTGATTCTTAAGAGCTACTCATATATTATGGAAATTAACCTGTATTTCTCATCTATATTAACAACAGCTTTTCCCACTCACTTTTCTTTCATTGTTATTTGTGTGTTTTTTTAACTAAACAAAAATTAAAAATTTATATTCTCAGGCCTATCCATTATTTAAATGATTTCTGGCTACAGTGTGTTTCTTGGAAAGGACTTCTCACACAAAGGCTGTGTATTATGTAATATTCATCTTAATTTTCTCCTACTAGTTTTCTGGTTTTGTTAGTCTACTTAGTGTACCTTTTACTCTGTTTAAGGTTTATCCTAGAATAAGGTAGCAAGTAGATTAATTTTATTTGTTTTCTAAAATGTTCGCCCAATTATTTCAGCATCATTTATTACATAGTTCATCCAGTTTTTGGTTTATTCAAGTCTTAATTTTTATCAGACAGATTATGATGAAAAGGAAACACTTAATATTTAAATATACCTTTGACAATGTTAATAAACGAAAGCTCTTTTGTTTTAATAGAGGTCTCATGGGAGAATCAACAAGTCAAACATTCCAAAAGGGAGTGCCTCCCCAATTCTGTTTCATCTGAAGATATCTGGAAAGACTACTCCTTGGATGAAATTGAGAAGACCTTTTGCCAGGAGGTAAGAATATTTTCCTAATGCCAGGATTATCTAAAGTGTGAATGGAGAAATTTGACAGCTGTGGAAAACCATTAGATGTAGACATTATTTCTAAAATTTGCTTTGATCCTACCTCCACCTCCTCAAGCCCTGAGACTCCTCCATCTCCTAATAACAATAATACATGGATAATAGTAATAGTGATGAGTGATTGATTCTTAAGTAACTCCTTGTGCTACTCACATACTAAATCTAATAAGAAATATTTAAGACTTATAAAGACATGATACAACTTTATTGAGTAAAATAAAGGAACACTTGAATAAATGAAGTGATCTTTTTTAGTTCTTGGATTGGAAGATTCAGTATTAATGCCTGCTCTCCCTATGTCTGGATGGAGATATATATAGATATATATATATATTTTTCTTTTGAAAAGTTGTAATAGAGGGCTTATCCATCACACATAATATATTTTATAAATATATATTTATATAATATTTAAGACAATATGGCACTGATGCAGCAATGGACATTCAAATTGATTTAAAACACTAGTTGGATAATGGACCAATATTTATATGTGAATTTAGCATGTGATGTGAGGCACTCCCAGAAAGTGTGGGGGCAACATGGAGTGGAATATTCAATAATTATTATTGGGATAATTCACTAGCCAGCCATTTAGGGGAAGAAAGCTTGTAACCTCCCGCTCTTCACACCAAAATAAATTCTATATGCATCAACTATTTAAATTTAAAAATAAATAATGTGGGTGAAAATTTTTTATCTTCAAACTTAGACTTTTTTTAAAGCATGAAGTAAAGCCCCAAAACCATAAAGAAAAAGATTGATAAATTTGACCACGTTAAAATGAAAAAGCTTTTGTACAGCAAAACTTTGTATAAACAAATGGTAAACTTGGCAAAATATGTCAACACAAACGACAGATAAATAATAACTGTTCCTAACATATGTAGAAGTTTTACAAACTATTAATATAAAATTTTCGGTAGAAAATTGTCAATGAGGAAAAAATTAGCAAAAGCCAGTGTTGATGAGTATTGGAGAAGTGAGCCCTTTAATATACTGTTAGTAAATTGGTAAAACTTGTTTTCTCTTGTTGTTGTTAATGAATTTATTATTTTCATAAAAACACAACCATTACAAAATACATTACAAGAAGCAATTCTAAAAAGTACAAAGAAGAAAGTAATAAATTATTCAAAATCCACCACCCAGAAATAATCACAGGCGACATTTGGTGAACATAATTCTAGGCCTGTCTTTACTCATATATAGAAGGACGGCTGCATTGATAGGGGGTGGGTGGATACATAGATAGAAATAATTTTATAAGAAGAGAATCATGCTCCTTTTTATAAATCAGACATATTTAATTTAAATGTCTTTGAATTTACTAGAAGTAAAGGAAATGTCATCTTCACCCTCATAATTAACCCTCTTTTGGGGCTGCCTATGTGCCAGGCAGTGTTGTAAGTGACCTCCTATTCTCCATGAGTTAGGCACTGTTACTATCCCAGTTCAAGTTGAGGAAACTGAGGCACGAAGAGGTTTAATGACTTGCCCAGGGCTACCCTGCCTGTGAGTTTTGGAGCCAAGTTTAAAGCCCAAGTCCTTGCCCACAATACTGTCCTCAAGTGAAGCCTAAGACATTTCTGAACTTTGGATAAATATTTCCTTACCACAAGAGACACTGGGTCCCAAAAGGGACTTTGAGACAAGAAAAGAGATTAAGAAAGCCATTAAGAGTTGGAGAAATGATGGTGTTTTTGAAGGGCGTCTCAACTACAGACAGTGTAGGCTGGCTCTCTGCTGTGAAACTCGTGATGGCGCTTCCCGTGTTGCTCCCCACCTCCCAGTTTTTACTGTTTATGTTTTGCTCTTAGTTGGAGTTATACTGTTTGCATTCCGTGCTATTACCATAATTCCCCCAGTTGTTTGCCTTTGTTTTGTATTTACGTGGATTTAATGCCCATTACTGTACTCAATGCTTACCGTGCTTTATCCCTTTCAGAGTTTTGTATTTTGATTTATTCTTTGGTTGACTGGATTTCATTGTCAAGTACTTTCCTTAAGGAAGGCTCATGGGTGCTTTATTCCCTTCGTTTTTCCATATTTGAGACTGTCTGCCTTCTTTACTAGAACAGCTTGGCTGGGTATAATTCTTCTGTCATACTTTCTTTTCCTCAAAATGTTGTGAGTATTTTTCCGTTGGGTGTTTTTGAGAAGAAGCCTGAGGTCAAGCGATTTTTTTTCCCCTTGCAAGTGATTTTTTTTTTAACCTGGATGCCTAAGGTATTTTTTCTTGATTTTTGAAATTAAAAAGCAAAACTAAACTGTCTTGGCGTGGGGCATTGTGTCCCAGTTCCCTGGATACAGCGTGTTCCTGCAACGTAGGGAGGCAGTGCTTTCATTTCGGGAAAATTCCCCTGTGTCACATCACTAACTCCTCTCCCTGCCTCCATCCCTCCCTCCGTCCCTCCCGTCTTCTTTCCGTCTTTCCTTCTTTCAGTAGTATTCCCACTTGCCCCTATGTTGAGTCATCTTGGTCTATCCTGGATGGCCATCATCTTCTCTCACATTGCTTTCATCCTTTGGCCTTTTTGCTCTGCCTTCACTGAGATTCTATCAAGCCATTCCTTTACTATCAATTTTAATTTCAGCCTTGTCTCTTTTTCTGCTGTTTCTAATTTATTAATTCCTGTTATGATGTTATGTTTGTTTTCTATTTTTCTTAGCTTTGAAATATGCCTTCTCATCTCTTTCGTTGTTTTATCATCTTGTCTTCAAGTTTTTCTTTTAATGAATTCATATTCTTATTTAATTCCTTTTTATGGCATGAAACCTTTGCAGGTGAGGTGTTTATATTTTTTTGTATTATGTTTCGTTACAGATGGGGTTCTCTGTCTTTTGCCTGTCCTTCCTTCCTTCCGTCCTTCCTTCCTTCCTCCTTCCGTCCTTCCTTCCTTCCTCCCTCCCTCCTTCCCTCCCTCCTTCCTCCCCTTCCTTTTCCTCCCTCCCTCCCTCCTTCCTTCCTCCCTCCCTCTCTTCCTTCTTCCCTCCCTCCCTCCCTCCCTCCCTCTCTTCCTTCCTCCCTCCCTATGTTTGTATAGTTGCAAAACCATTGATTTTCATCCTGTTTGTGCTTAGGCTGAGATGCACCGATATTATGGATCTGGCTGTATTGTCATTTTCACCGCTGTACTTTTCCATGATCTCAATATCCATAAATTATACATTCTCCCATACATTTAGATTGCTTCCTGTTTTGTGCTGATCCAAATGATGCCACTCTAACTGGTTGCATACATATCTTCTGGTGCACATGTGCAAAGGTTTCTCTGAGTGGAATTACCTGCTAGGGGTGGGAACGTGCTCCTCAGCTCTGCTGGCAGTATCAAATTGTTTTTCAAAATATCAGTTTACACTCCCACCAGAAGCATATGAGAATTCCTGTTGTTCTGCCTACTCACCAACACTTGATATTGTTAGACTTTTAAATTTTTACTAGTCTGATGCAGATGAAATGGCATCTCAACTATGATTCTAATTTTCATTTCCCTTCTTACATTTTGTAACCTTTCTTTAGAACATTTTTGGTAAAAATATATCCATTTTAAACAAATATTTATTGAGTGCCTACAGCATGCCAGGTTGTGCTTCATTCTCGGTAATTATTAGTGAACAAAACAGACACAGTCTCTGTCCTCATGGAGACCCCATGACCTTACAGCAGGGAGAGAGAAGTTAAACAAATAAACACATTCACAAATACAGTTTCTTAAGTGGTAAGACAGAAAAGGACAGGATGTTATGGGAGAGAAGAATAAGAGGGACCTTGCTTAGACTGGTGATCAGGGAAACATAAAAATTAAATGTATAAACATGGAAAATGGCTGTACCTTTCACCAGTCCATCAATCATAAGATGGCGTGCCATACATCATTCAAAAGTGTGATGTAGACATATATGAGTTCTTATGGGAAAAAACTTCCTGACATATTGTTAAGTGAAAATTTGTCAAATCTGAAAGTACAGTGTGATCCCATTTTTGCAAAACTATAATGTATGTTTATATGATCATGATGGGAGTTTTGGGAACACTATAGAAAAAACCGGATAGTGAGACTGCCAGGTATCTTTATGTCCTTTTTTATACTTTGCTGAATTGCTTGCATTTTTTCTTTTGTTTCATTAACAATGAAAATTCCTAAAAGGTAATACATGTCACAAAGATACTATTTCTATTTCACTCCCTACTCTTTTTCTAAAAGCTCTTGAATATATCGGAGACACTCTCCTGAAAAAGACCTTGTTGGAGACCAAATGTCATTAAGATATTAGAAGTGGATTTCATTATCCAGGAAATACACTGAGGCCGTCTTCCACGTCTGGCTCTGGCTTCTCTCCGCGCGAGTCTTCCCCCAGCTCACTCACCTCATTGAAAGAGAGATGGGCAAATTTGGGGTTAATTTTATGCAACTTTCTAAGAAACTTATTTTTAAAGATTCTCTAAATATTTTTAAAGATTTTCCCCTTAGATTTCCAATATTCCTGTCACCTGAAGGAAATTTTAATGAATCTGCTTCTTATTCCCTTTGTGGACAGAGACTCTTGAACATATATTTCCATGTTCCAGCAGCTTTTTAAAAAAGTCACCTTTTACACCAAGTTGGTGATTATTTTATCTTTTTTCCCAGTTAGCAGGAGAAACTGAATTCAGACAAAGTGGAGAGGGTCAGAAATATTGAGAATATTGCTATGACTCAATAATAAACAGCAGGAAAACCTTTGGAAATGAAACCAATCTTCATAGTATTTTTATGAGTCATATAAAAATCAGTGGTTAACCTACTTTACTGGATTTTAGAAGTCCCATAATCAGAACTCATCCACCCTATGTTCTTGTAATTCCTCATTTAAAAAAAAGAATAATTAAAGAAATGTCCAATGTGTACTGTTTATGCAATCCTTATATTAATAATTTTCCTTACTGTAAAAGCTACTTCTATTTTTAATAAGATGTTGCCAGCTTTGTTGTCTGATTGACCTGACTTAATCAGGAGAGGCATCGCATGGGCTCACAGTAGTGTGGCTTGAAAGTATATTAAGAAAGATATATCAAACTGGCAGATCCACTGAGTATTTTTAGCTCTGAAATTTGAGGTAGAACTATTTATTCTATGTACTGTTTTTCCCTGAGAAACTTGTCTGCCTTGTCAATTGAGTAGCTGTGACTGGGGATACTGTTTTGTAGTGAGCTCATCAATTAAACATTTGAAGTTCAGTATATGCCATAGTAACCTTTTTGATCAGTTTTTGGAGAGGAAAATGTGACGAGGTTTCGGTAAAAATAAAATGGTTGAATAGCTCCGTGAAGTCAATTTCTATGAATGCAACCCTCTACTTTTAATTCATTGCAGCTTTCCAAGTCCTATGAAAAGGTGGAAAAGGCCCTGAGTGCAGGGGACCCCTCCAGAGGTGGATACGTGTCTTTGAATTACCTGAAGGTGGTCCTCGATACCTTTGTGTACCAATTACCCAGAAGAATTTTTATCCAGTTAATGAAAAGGTAAGCGTCCCCTTGTTTCCCTGACAATTTTTTTTTTCCAAACATCAATCATAAGAATAAGGAACAGCTTCATTTATTTTTTATTAATGTTTTAGGCTTCTTTTTTTTTATTGAAAATTCAAACACATGCAAAAATAGAGAGAATAATATAATGAACCCACTAATGTAGCCACTACCCAGCCTCACCATTCAGCTCATGGTCCATCACTTCATTCCTATTCCTGTCCATTTTCCCTCAACCCCAGATGTTTTGGAAACAAATACCAGACATCATATTTCATCGCAAAGATCTCACTGTGTCTCTCTAAAAGATAAGAACTCTTTTTAAAAGCATGGTGACAATACTATTTTCACACCTAGTAGAATTATCAATAATATTAATACATATCCAATCAGTGTTCAAATTTAACTGATTGTCTCACATGTTCTTTTACAATTTATTTGAGTCAGAATCCAAATAAGGTATGTACATTGCAGTTGATTATTTGCCACAATTCTTTTTTAATCTGTAGGGTCTCTCTCTATTTGTTAAATTTTTCTCTTGTGATATGTTTGTAGAAGTCTGGATTGTTCATTATGGGGAGTTTCTTACAATCTCAATCTGACTGATTGCAACCCACAGTGACATTTGATGTGTTCTCCTATCTTCCTCCCCCAGCCCCCTGCCCCTAAATTGATAGCTGTACAGACCCATGTTCAATTTTTTTGGCAAGAATACTTCATAGGTGGTGGCAAGCATACATATATGGACTGGTTGTCTTTCTTTTCATGCTGTTAGCAGCTGTTGTTGATCATACCTGTATCCATTAATTCACTAGGGATTGTAACATTGTGACGTTCCGTGTCTGTCATTTCTTCTTTATTGGTTGGAGTACTTCTGCAATGAAAACTTCCCCTCTCCAACTCTTTGGTAACAATGAGACACAGTTAGTATAGAAAAGGCAGGCTATCCTTGATTCTATCCCTTCACTTACTACTTTTAAAAATAATGAATTGGTTCCCTGGCATTCTCCAAAAGTGAACGAGTGATTTTTCTTAAAAAAATATGATGATGAACTCATGGATGTAAACGTATTTGGTGTGTTTCAATTCATTGCAATTATTATTCTCACTGATACTCAATTTGTTCCATCTTGGCCAGTGGGAGCCTTTTCGTCTTGGCTCCTGAGTCCTGTTGGAGTGACCCTAATAGTCTCTGATAGCTCTCTTGCTTTCTGGTGTGACACAATGCTCCAGGCTCTTCTGCTACCTCTCTTGCCCCTGACCTAGAATCAGCCGTGTCTCCAAGGATCCCTGTTTCCTTCCAGTTGGAAATGGTATATAGAGACCAAACTCTGGGTAAGGAATACTGTCTCTAATTTACCTGTTTTTCTGACCAGGAAACTCAGAGAACCTTTTCTCAAGCGAAGTCGAGTTGAGGCTGGGGGAAAGATTGTCCTGTGAAACTCTGGACAACTGGTGGACACCTCGGGGTTACCTAGAAGGGAGAGGCCTGAGAGATGGGGAAGGAAAGCATAGTGTTAAGGTAGACCACTGGATCCATTTTCCATCGCACTCTTCTCTCCTTCTCAGCACTCTCTATGCCCAGAGAGAAACACCGTGTACTACCACCATGGCTTCTAGAGTGAAAAGCAAAATTTGGCCCTAGGTGTAATATTTCCATGGCTCAGAAAACAGCTCTATCATCTGGCCTATACATGGTGAAGGTTTTTAGAAATTACTTTCTTGGATAGCTAAAAGTTACATAATCATTTCTTTTTATTTCATTTTCAAAATTATACAAATGCTAATGAAAATCAAAACCAAAAAGTCACCATCCACCTTACATAACAAATTTACGGTTTTCATTTTTCCACATTCTCTTCCACTTCGTACCCCCACACAAATATAATTTTTACGTTTGTAATCGAAGTGCATCTACGGTTTTATATTGTGCTTTTTAAATAGGAATGCATATTATAGACATTCTTCATTTTGGCTTCATAGTCTTCAAAATTATAATTTTAATGGATGCATATCTAGTGCTTTTCTCTGCCAGACATTGTGGGAAGTGCTAAGAATGCAGAAATAAATGAAAATGGTCCCAAGCCAGAGTGGCTTACCAGCGTGATGATGGCTATGAAGACTACGATGGGTGCATAGAGTGAGCGAATTAGGAGGCTAAGGGTGGTCAGGGTTGTGCTGTTGTTATAAGCTGTTCTGGCCAGGGACCCAGGGATTTCTGAGTCATGCCCTTTGTCGCATTTGCCCAGAATTCACAGTGGAACAGGGCACAAGAGACAGCAGCGAGATGAACGCCCAAGTGCTAAGATTATAAATTATAAATTAAGTATGTCTCCCAGGGCACATCCTGTAAGTGAAGATTTGTCATATCTCCCTGGTCAATGTTCCCCTTATAATTATAGTTACCCTTTTATCTCTCTGACTTTTATGGTCTATCTTATCTGCTAGTAAAATACCCATAATAGTTTTCTTTTGATTAGTATTTGTCAGGTATATCTTTTCCCAACCTTTTACTTTCCCCCCTTTTGTTGTCATGTTTAGATTTGTTTCTTATAAAATGGCATATATCTGTATTTTAAAATTTCAAAAATGAACATCTTTTCCTTTTTAACGGTCAAGTTGAGTCTGTTTCCATTTAGCATGACGGGCGTGTGTGGATTTCTGCTCCTGCCACTGTATTTTGTACTCTCTCTGATCTCCTTGGCTCTTTCTTTTCTTTTTCTTTTTTCCTTCTCCATCATGTTTGGTTCTGTCTGAGTTTTCCTTATCCCTCTTTCCTTCCACTGCCTTGAGAGTTAAATATTCTATTTCTGTTCTTATAGAGGTTACCCTTAAATTTTGAACATGTGATCTAAACTTATTAATCCATGTCCCTACTGTCCTGAATAAAGCAGGCACCTTCAACTTATGTGTTACCATTGGCTAGGGCTTTGATCTGGCCTTGTTTGACGGCACTTGAGTTAGTCATTATTACTATTAATTTTTTAAAAACAGCCCATGCTTGCGTGAGTTTTCCCGTGTTTACCAGGTTGTTGGCTCATCCCTGCTTCTTAAGTCTCACTCCTTCCTTCTGAACTCGACTTCCTCAAGCACATCCTGTGAGTGAAAGTTCAGCCTTTGTTTTCACAAATGTCCGTTTCCCCTCACACTTTAATGAAGATTTCCCAGGGAATAGGGTTCTCGTTTGAGAGTTATTTTCTCTGAGCCCCTTGAGGATATTCTTCGTGGTCTCCCGGCTTCTACTGTTGCCGTTGAGAGTCTGCTGTCTAATGGCCCGTACTTCATAGGTGCTTTTTTTCCTTTTCTGGTTTCCTTTGAGATTTTCTCTCTATTTGTGCTACTTTACAGTTTCCCTACAATGTGTCTTGGTAAAGATGTCAGTTTATTTAACCTTCCCAGACTCATAGTGTGTCACTCTGAGGAGCAGTGTCTTCCACGGATTTTAGAGTAGTCTCAGCTCTTATTCTTTGACTGTTGTCTCCACCCCATTCTTACTGGTCTTTTCTTCTGGAACTCCTTTAGACCTTCTCCTTCCGTTTTCCGTGTCTCCTAGACTCTCCTTTATGTTTCCCATGTCTGTTTCTCTCTGGGCTGCATTCTGACTATTTTCCTAGGATCTGTTTTGGCTCATTAACTCCCTTCAGCTGTGCCAAATCTACTGCCAGTCTTGCGCAATCCCAGGTCTCCTAACCCCAGTGGACATCAACCCTAGCCTCTTAGAGCCTGCAGTAAACCCCAGGGCTACTGTTAGCACACCCTGCGCTGTCCAATCTGGTACACCCTGGATGCTGTGGTAATAACGCACATTCTTACTGCTCCACAGGTGGTTCCCTCCTTGCTTCTGGCACCTGTGGATCTCTCTTTCTTGTTTCAACTTCAGCTGTATGTTTAAAATAATTTTATTGATATATTTATTATAGTAGTTGTTGACATATTTGATGTATTTCTATGTGGTTAGACCAGGAGGTTGGGGGGAGTTTCTGGCATCGTTATGATGCCAGAAACCTTACTCTAGTGTATTCCTGCTGGCTGGGAGGTTAGAAAAGTCTCCCAAGAGTAAACAGAACCAGGTTAAACCTTTGAGAGGTAAGTAGGAGTTTCCTACCTGGATAGCTGGAGAAGGACATTCCATCCAGAGAAAGCGAACAGCATTTTCAAAGGGGCTGGTCTGACATGGTCATGATCAATTGTTAGGGCTCTTTAATTTTATATTCCAGAATGTTTTAACCATTTCACCATCAGTTGAGTCTTTAGGTTCTTAAAGTTTTACGTATGTTTATTTGTTCATTTGTTCAATTAGTCAGTCAACAAGCCATTCTTGGGCCCTTACTGTGTACCAGGCACTGTGCTAGACACTAGGGACTCATTGGAGAATAAGAAAGACATGATCCCTGTCCTCAAAGAGCTTTACCTGCTGAGGGGAGACTGACAATTAATGAACATATCAGTAATGAAATAAAATATGCAATGTGATGGGTGCTGTGAAGAGAATCAGCAAGGACTGTAGTGGAGAATGACAGGGAGGAACTCAGGCTATTCAGGAGTGGTCTGAAAAGCCCTCTCTGAGACAGTGAGGTTTAAACAGAGACCTGAGAGGTCCGGGGAGCAGCCATGGGAAGAGCTTCTCAGGCGGGGGCCACGGCCCCAAGGGCTGCCCCGCGTGGGATGTTCTGGGGCAGAAACCAGTGTGCCTGGAGCCGAGTTGGCAAGAGGGCAGGAGGGGTGAGAGGTGAGGAGGAGAGGCAGATACAGGCCTGGGGAGGGACTGGGGTTGTGGTGAGTGTGGGGGATGCAGGCAGGCTTTGATGGGGGAATGACATCGTCTGTGCGGTCAGAGATGGATCTTCAGGCGCACTGCTTTTTCCTTTGGCGGGCACTTTCTCAGAATGTGTTTCTAAAAGTCAGACTCAAGGCCAGAGTGTGAATGATTTCACCAGTTTTTATAAGGATTGCCAAATTGTTCTCTCAAAGGATAATAGCGATTGACACTGCCATCAACGTTGTGTATGTTCTAGTTTCATATTCTTTTCAGCATGAATATTAACATTGTCTTAAAATATCGATAACTTAAGAGGTATAAAAGGTGCCTCATTATTGTTTTAATTTATATTTCTTGGAGGGATATTGAGGGCGGACATTTCCACGATGCTGTGCACTGATTATGTCTCCCCTGACGTGAACCCTCTTCATGTCCTAATTGGTTCACGGCCCCACTGATGGTTTTTTAAGTCAATGTTATCACTTTTTTGTTACTAATTTTTTAGAATTAGATAATTATTAACAGATAACCCTGTTCTGTCATAGACACTGCAGCTATTTTTCCTGCTTGCTGTTTCCCTTTTATTCACATACCTCATTGTTTCAGAGTTTACATTTTAATATAATCAAATGCATTAATCTTCTTTTGGAATGTCTTCTGTTACTTAAAAATCTATAAATTCATCATTCTTACCCAGGCTTGATGAAAACTCTTTTCTACTCTGCTTGTTTGTCTTATTCTTTGAAAACAAAACACTTGAATCCATCCTGACATAAGGTGGGTATCCAAATTAAAATATTTCTTTTCCGGGGCCGGCCCCGTGGCTTAGCGGTTAAGCGCATGTGCGCTGCTAGTGGTGGCCCGGGTTCAGATCCGCTTGTCTGGCCATGCTGGGGTGGTGTCCCACATACAGCAACTAGAATGATGTGCAGCTATGACATACAACTATCTACTGGGGCCTAGGGCAGAAAAAGGGAAAAAAAAAGGAGGAGGATAGGCAATAGATGTTAGCTCAGAGCTGGTCTTCCTCAGTAGAAAGAGGAGGATTGGCGTGGATGTTAGCTCAGGGCTGATCTTCTTCACAAAAAAAAACAACAAATTTTTTTCCAAATAAATAATCTATTTTGCCTCCACCACTTATTAAATAATCCTTCCTTTTTCCATTGTTTTTAATGTCTGCTTTGTCATATATTAAATGTTACCCATGATTTGCTCTAATGTGTGCTTCTACTCTATTCCATCAATCTAGACTTCCCTTGTACATAGACGTTTCTATACAGAGTTCTGTCTCCAATTGCCCATCCAATTGCGCTTTTATTTTCTGCCTCATACACATTTAGAGAGAATCTTGGGTTCCCCAGACTGTCACAGTTATTTGTTTCTCACCTATTTCCTGAACTCAGATGGTGATTGTTAAGGACTTAACCACTAGTATGTCACCTCCCAAGAAGACAGAACCTGCTGGATTCTACCGTGAAAGCATTGGCCTACGGAAAATGCATGAGAGGTGGGACTAGTGTCCTGCAGCAAGTGGCACTGGGGGTGGCCCAGGCCCCAGGTAGTGCTGAAGTTCCTCCTATTTGCTCTCCTCTCAAGCCCCCAAGAAGGTGGTACAGTTGGGAGACCTGGTATTGCTAGACGTGGACACCCTTAACTCCCCTTGACTCTCACACTCACAGCATCACAAGAAACCGTAATTCAGCTTCTGAGTTTAGGGTTAGTATTTTTGTTAACTTACCAGGATGAGTCCGTGAAGGCACTGGGCAAATTCTGTATGGCTTTTGTATTTAACAAATGATTTAAGAGTTCACTAGAAAGCCTGTACGTGAATGTTTGTAGCAGCTCTCTTCATAATTGCCCCAAACTGGAAGCAGCCTGCATGTACTTCAGGAAGTGTTTAGATAAGCACACTGGTACATCCGTACAGTGGGATGCTTCTCAGCAATAGAAGGGATGTGCTATTGATGCATACACATGGACGCATCTCAGAGATGTTCTGCTGAGTGAAAGAAACCAGTCTCAAAGGTTGGTGCTGTAGGAATTTCTTTATACGCCATTCTGGAAAAGGCAAAACAGTAGGAATGAAGAAGAGATCAGTGGTTGTCAGGACAAAGGGCGGGGAGAGCGTGACTTCAGAGGGCAGCACGAGGCAGGCTGTGGGGTGACAGAGCTGTTCTGTATCCTGAATGTGTTGGGCACACAAATCTCTACATGTGTTAAAACTCACAAAAATGTACACCAGAAGGAAAAGTCCATTTTACTGCATTTTAATTTAAGAAATAAAATTTAAAAATACACGCTTTTTTTTAAGGCAAACAATGCAGGAAAGAATAAAGAAGGAAGTAAAATAAAATCTAAACTCTCACGCTTAACGAAATGACTTGAGAAATCATTTTTACTATCCAATTTAATAAGGATAGTACAGAAAAAAATAGGCATCTTTTTGAGTTTGTTATTTTTTTAAATACTCAAGATCTAGGGCCTAAATTAAAAACCCTAACAGCTTGGTAATGAGGCATAAAATCTTGATCCAAATAATATTTTAGAGACTTTAAAATCTACTTTCTCTCTGTGTTTTTTAATGTAATGGTAGACTTTAATTGAACAGCTAACTTGACCTTTATTACTAACATGCTGTGCTTTTCAATGTTGCCTAGCCTTTTATATAAAACAGATCTATTAAAAATAAAACCTGTGTTTAAATATGAAGAATGAGGTTTGAGGGAGAGTTGAGAGGATGGAATAAATGCTAGGACTTGCATATTCACCAGAGACTGCAGTTCATCCATCCATCACGTGAGCAGGTCTTCATCAGAAACATCTCCTTGTGAGAATTTTCCCATTCACGCTGGTGACATTAGTATCCTGGCAGAAGCTATGCAAACAGAAGAAATAAGCGATTTAGCCCAAATTATATGAAGTGTAGAAGCAGTACCCTGGGATATGTTTTCAGTTATTGCCCAACCCTTTTAAACCCACGCGTCTAGGATCTCTTCTATTTATATGACATTCTGGAAAAGGCAGAATAATAGGGTTCAGTGGTTGGCAGGGCTGGGGGCGGGGGAGGGTGTGAGTCCAGTGGGGGTCACAAGGTGGGGAGGTGGTGAGGGAGCTGTTCCGTACCCTGTTGTGGTCTTCTTAACCTGGACCTACTTGGTCAGGGTCCAGACAGAAAGCAGATGGCACGTGGGTTTATCGAAGGATCTTTTACCCAAGTGGGGGCAGGAGTAAGTGAAGTCAGGCCTGAAATCTCTGCTAGGTTTGAAGGGGCACCAGAGGGAGCAGTTACTGAACGGAGCAAGGAGGATAGCAGAGGGAGAGGGTCGCCCACGGCAGACAAGGTCTGCGGTGGAATGCTGCCCTTGGCAGGCTGGCTACTTAGCCCGGCAGTAGCCAGTTCAGCTTTAGTGTCGAGAAGTTCCTATTTTCAAACAAAGCACAGCCTCCGCTCCTGCTTCCACAGCCACTTGGTATGGAAGCCCGTGAACAAGCACTGAGTTCCTGGGGAAGAGGGCTGACTGGCATCCCGGGTTCCCTTTCCTCCTGATTACCCTCCATGGATGCTATCTAGTGGGCACTTGCCTGGGACATAAATACCTTTACAAGCTGTGCTTCTTTTCTGTGGTGAGACAGCAATCTACACTGTAGCCTGGGCCTTGTCAACTGCCTTTTTGTTGCTCTGTGCCCCACTCAAAACTGGCAACCTTGTGGGTTATCCAAAACTGGATCAGAATAGCAGGACAAAATTGTCTCCCAAACCCAGAGACACCCTTCAAGGATGTGCCTCTTTCTTTGTGATGGGTGGCACAAGGCCTGACAACTTGTCTTTCACTTTAGGGGGACTATTCCAACATGCCTCAGACCTCTGAATCCCTAGAAAATACCAGAAAGGCAGACCCCTAACGTTCTGTGGAGCTTATCTCCTCCACTCTGACACATGTATCTTTCTGAGGCCTCTGGGATACTCGTTACTGCCTTCTTACTAGATCTGGTTAGCATGATAATGTCGTCAGTATAGTGGCCATCTCGTCAGTATAGTGGCCAGTGTGATGGCTATAGCACAGCATAACCACGCACAGTTACTTGTCAGTATCTGCAAGACCCTCTGGGCAAGGCTTGATCAGAGCTCCCTCACATTGTCTCATGGCAGAAAGCAGGTGAGTTGACATAACTTTGGGACAAGATTGTGGAGGTATACGATCTCCCTGCCATGTAAAGGGAAACTTTGCTGATAGGAATTGAAAAATTAGCATTTTCTGGGCCGGCCCCGTGGCTTAGCGGTTAAGTGCACGTGCTCCGCTGCTGGCGGCCCGGGTTTGGATCCCGGGCACGCACTGACGCACGGCTTCTCCAGCCATGCTGAGGCTGCGTCCCACATACAGCGACTAGAAGGATGTGCAGCTGTGACATACAGCTATCTACTGAGGCTTTGGGGGAAAAAATAAATAAAATAAAAAAAAAAAGAAAGAAAAATTAACATTTTCTAGTCATACCAGATGCCAGGGACTATGTTGATTTGCATGTGTGATTGGCATCATCATTGATTAACTTTGCAATAATACACAGTCATTTTCTAAAACCCAAGTAGCTTTTGCATCAGCAGACAGGAGATTTGAATGGGACTATGGTAGAAGTCAACCCTCTTCCATCCCCATCTTTTTATTCTATGATGGTGGCGCAGTCTCTGCATTTACCCCAGGGAAGTGGTATTATTTTTTGTTTTCTCTCTTGTGAAGGGTTAGGTCTTCCATTGGTTGTTCTGCCATCATAGCCCTTACTCCACGGACCAATGTGAGGATTTGGCAATGACTAGGAATATTTATTCCTATTATAGGGGGTTCTGAGCCTGGAGAAGTAACCACAGGATGAGTCTGTAATCTCACTGGACCCACTGTGAAATGGACTTGGGCTCCATCTGTCACCTTCAGAAGCCTCTGCTCTGACCAACAGACCATGCTGGCATGTTGGTTCTCCAGGGATTATCATAGTTCAAAGCCACTATCTAATAACTGAGAGTGGTCTAGGTGTTTTCGTTCCCTTAATGCATAGCCACCTTGGTAAATGGCTGAAGGATCTTTTGGGCAAGGTTTGAATGAAGATTCTTTGGACCTTGTGGGCAAGATTTGAAGGAAAATTCTCAGTATGTGCCTATGGCTACATTGCAGGGTTGTTCCTCAAAGGTATCTAGACTCCCCCTCAATTAAGGGGCTCTGGGTCGTGAATTGGTTTAGGTCTGTGACCTGGGCAAAAGGCTATGAATTTCCAGTTTGATGACTCAAGTCAGGCTGTTGCCAATCAGACCTAAAATTTTCTGTATATTCCCTGTGGTCAATTAACTAGTGCCAGAAATCCCTGTGGGTCAGAACACCCTGATTACGCTGTGACATTGTGATAAGTACTCCCAAGCTGTAGCCATAGGAGAAAGATTCCCAGCAAGAGTTTGGGCCTTTGTAGAGAAACAGTCACTGTCAGACTGTGGCCCCACAGAAGCAACCAGGGGAATAAATACCCCAAGTTGTCTTTCAGCTCCTTGTCAGGTTTCAATGCCTCTCATCCGTAAACCTAACTAGAAGCCATGGGCCAGGGAACTCAAATAATACAGTCTGCAGGGGTCAGCGTGGCACAGAGCGTGGTGGAGAAGGGACCTGGGCGCAGAGCGTGGTGGAGAAGGGACCTGGGCACAGAGCGTGGTGGAGAAGGGACCTGGGCGCAGAGCGTGGTGGAGAAGGGACCTGGGCGCAGAGCGTGGTGGAGAAGGGACCTGGGCGCAGAGCGTGGTGGAGAAGGGACCTGGGCGCAGAGCGTGGTGGAGAAGGGACCTGGGCGCAGAGCGTGGTGGAGAAGGGACCTGGGCGCAGAGCGTGGTGGAGAAGGGACCTGGGCGCAGAGCGTGGTGGAGAAGGGGCCTGGGCGCAGAGCGTGGTGGAGAAGGGGCCTGGGCGCAGAGCGTGGTGGAGAAGGGGCCTGGGCGCAGAGCGTGGTGGAGAAGGGGCCTGGGCACAGAGCGTGGTGGAGAAGGGTGGGGTGGAGAGGGGAGCTGGAGGGGCAGGCAGAAGACCCAGCATGGGTGGTTTCTTCAACTTTATCCCTGTGGTTGAGAGTAAAGAGGGCAAGCCAGGTCACAGGACGGAAACAGCCGCAGGGCGGACTGCAAGACGTGAGGCATCTCTGGGTGGTGCTTTAAGACTCTGGCGGTTAGGAACCAGGATGCTTCTCAAATATTCTGAAATATATATGAAATCTGCAAAAAAACCCTGCTCATGTGGTCTTATTTTCACTTGTTATTCATTATTTCCTACCCAATAATTATATTCTTAGTACAATTTAATTGAGAATAGATATTTCTCTAGAATATTTTCAAGTGCAGTTGGAATGCTAAAAACAGGTTCCAATATTAAATACATTTGGAAAATGTCAAGTAGGTTTCGTTTCTGTAGGACATTCATAGCTATTAATATGTTAACCGAACATTGGGACTGTCCACGAAGGGGATAGGCGGTATTTCCCAAACTTATTTTGTCTGCAGGACAGTGCTGCCCTAGATGGTCATAGTGGCAATGTGTCGGGCTCGCGTCTGTGCTCCCATGCCACCCGTCCACTCCTTTCTCTTAGACCCACGGCTCTGAATTCCGGTGTCACAGCACAGTGCATTGGGATGATATGTTGTGAAAAGTGGTTTATTATTTACCAATAATAAAGTTAAAATATGCAAGCGATTTTGTTTTCTGGTAAAGTGCAGTGGTTATCCCGGAAGGACCACCGCCTGCAGTTACGTGCACGCCCCTATCTTTTAAGAGAAGGGAAAGGGGCAGGTTAGCATTAGAACGTACCTAGAACCTTGGCAGTGGGTGTGCGTGCGCACGACTCACGCTAAGCTGGTGAAATGAACAAATTGTTGCAGGAATGGAGAGTGAGTACTCCTGTCTGACAAGAAGGGAGGTGGGGGGAGCACTCACGCAGAGAAAGCAGCTTGGAGAGGGCAGTAGCAGTGCGGATGGAGACTCGACAAGCCCCACGTCGTCATTTCCTGTAATATCCGCACAAAACAGTTCAGGCCTCTATCTCATGTACTTTGGTCAGTCCACACCTTTCCTCTCTCCCCCAGAATTTATTTGCTTTGTGAGGGATTTTTATTTTCTTGGTTAGTCCACACTGTGGCCTTTTTCCCTTCTGTGAGCTGTGAATCTTAACCCTGTGGCTGCCCATCTCTGCGGCTCCTGGTGGGACCCCGGTAATCTGCCTTCAGGGGACCCTTAGAAATGCAGTGTTAGTGGGTTTGGAGAAGAGGATGCTAGAATCATTGAATGAGCTTTTTCTTACCAACACACGTTGTTACATCAGAAACAAACCAATTACAAATCGTGATGCGTGCTATGAATGAGCTAGGCAGGGGGGACAGAGAATATAGCAGGGGCAAAGCCACCCCAGATGGCACAATCAGGGAAGACTTCTTGGAGAGATGGCATTTAAGATGAGCTCTGCGCCCAGGCATCAGAGACGAGGAGAGGAAGGCTGCTGTATCGGGCAAATCTATAGTGTACCAGTCACGTTGTATTCGTTGTGGGAGGAAGAGTACCCGAGGCCAACAGCACCATGCAGGGGCATTCATGGAAGAGGGAACGTGGTATATTTGAAAACAGGAGGAGAATGGATTAGGGGACAGAAATCAGGAGTTTAATACTGGACATGTTAAGTTCAAGATGCCTGTTAGAAATCCAAGTATTGATGTCGAGTAGGTTGTTGGAAGCTCAGAGAAGTCCAGGCTAGAAATATAAAATGGGCATCGACAGCACACAGATCAGCATAGATGGTACCTTAAGCCAGAAGAAGGGAGGAGGTTGCCAGCAGAGTGCATGTGGATAGAGAAGAGATGTGAGGTGGGGGTTATTAGCATTCAGAGATTGGACAGAGGAAGAAGAGTCAGCCAATAAGATCGTTAATTTCTTACCCTTGTTACATCCTCCTTTTGTCTCTTATCATTGCCATCCCCACCTGTCGCAGGTCTGCCCATCCTTCCAGGTCAGACGACTCACCTCCTGGCTGAGCCTTCTCGGTCCATATTTCTTGGTTCCTATGGCTCATGTGATTAGTCTCTTGGCCCGTTTCTCTTTGCTGCCTCCTCTGACAGTACCTGTTTGTTGAATGGATTTGAGATTCTTTTGAACAGTGTGACAGATTCATGTGTTTCCTTTCCCTTCCCCGTAGATGGAGTCACATGCTGCTGTAAATCCCTACTTGGATTTGTGGGAGGGGAGAGATGGATTGGGAATGATATTGGCCTCCCAACATCAGAATCTGGAGGGATAGCTGCCCGAGACAATAAAAGGAACCCCTGGGGCATTTTTAAGAGTAAAAAAATCATCTGTATCTGTCTTTGTGACTTTTGTTAATAATGGTTACTCATGTGATTTCTAGCAAAATTATGTACTGATTCTGTTTTTGAAAATTATATTTATTCATGTTGATTATAAAAGCCATACAGGCTCAAACTGGAAAATAGGGGAAACCATAAAGGAAAAAATAAATTACCCATAATTGTAATAGCCAGAGATAGCCACTATTAATATTTTGGTATATTTTCTTCCAGAATTTTTGTGTGTGTGCATGGACACACACTCCATGCATACTTAACAGAGTTGATACCATGTGAGATATAAATTATGTTCTGTTTTCTCACAGAATATTATATCAGGAGCATTTTTCATATCACTAAAAAACCTTTGAAATTAATTTTTAGTGGCTGCATAATGTTTTGTTAACCCTTGAGTCCAAGGGCTTGAACATGTCTAAGGTTTACGTTACATATTGCTAAAATGCACTTCAGAAAGTATTAATTTATTCTTACGAGGGAGGTTCACAAGAGTGCTTTTTGCCAGCATTTAACATCGCCATTTTTAAACCCTTGCTGATTTGATGGGTGAAAGCATAGTTCCCCGTTGCTGTTTTGATTTGCATGTCCTGAATTGCTATTGAGATTGCACGTTTCTCGTGTTTGAAAGTTATATGTACTTCCACTGTGAACAATTGTTTGTTCAGGTCTTTTGACCATTTTCTATGTTTTAAAAATTTTTTTTACCCCAGTACAAGTTTCATAAAATAAAATTCATTCTTAAGTGTATAGTGTAATGCGTTTTGACAATTATATGATTTATGTAACCATTATCATAGTCAATGTAGAGAACACTTCCATTGCCCCCAAATTCTACTCTTGCCCTTTGTAACCAATCCCTCCCCTGACCCTCAGCCCCAGCAACCATTGATCTGCTCTCTGTCACTGTCACTATAGCTTTACCATTTCTAGAAATTCTCGTAAATGGAATCATACAGTATGTAGTCTTTTGTGTTTGACTACTTTCTTCACTTACATGTTTCTAAGATTCATCCATGTCGTTGCATATCTCAGCATCCCAATAATTGTTATTGCTGAGTAGTATTCCATAGTATTGATATACCACAATTTGTTCATCCGCTCATCAGCTGACAGACATTTGTGTTGTTTTCAGTTGGGGTCATTATGAAGATACTGCTATGAACATTCACATACAGGTCTTTGTGTAGACATATGTTTTCATTTTTCTTGAGTAAATACCTAGCAGCAAAATTACTGGATTGTATGATGAGTGTAGGTTTAAATTTATAAGACACTGTCAAACTACTTTCCAAAGTGGCCGTACCATTTTGCAACTCCACCAGCCATATTCCAGATGCTCCACATCCTCACCCACACTTGGTTTTGCCAGTCGTCCTAATTTTAGCCATTCTAGTGGTGTGTAGAGTTAACTCACTCTGTTTTTAATTTGCATTTTCCTGATGGCTACTGATGTTGAGGCTCTTTTCATGTGGTTATTGGTCATTCATATATCTTATTTTGTTAAGTATCTTTACAAATTTTTTGTCTGTTTTTATTGGATTGTTTGTTTTCCTATTATTGATTTGCAACAGTTCTTTATATATTTAGGATATGAGCTTTTTGTCAGATACATATTTTTCAAATATTTTCTCTCAGTGTGGCTTGATTTTCATTTTATTAACTGTCTTTTGAAGTACAAAAGTTCTTTACTTTGATGAAGTCCATTTTATCCATTTAAAATTTTTTTAAGGGTAATTTGGGGAGGACCCATTTTCAGAAATCTTTGCCTAACCCAATATCACAAGGATTTTATCCTATGTTTTCTTCTGGAAGTTTAATAATTTTAGCTCTTACATTTAGGTCTATTTCTAGTTAATTTTTGTGTATGGTGTGAGGTAAGTGTCAAGGTTCATTCTATTTCTGTACAGATATCCAATTGTTCCAGCACCATTTGTTGAAAAGGCTATCATTTCTCAGATGAATTATTTTGCACCTTTGTCGAAAATCAATTGACCATATGAGTGTGAGTATATTTCTGGACTCTCATCTCTTCCATTGATCTATAGGTCTGTTCTTACACCAACACCACACTGCCTTGATTACTGTAGCTAAATGGTTAAGTCTTGAAATTAGGGGACTTGTATAAGTCCTCTAAACTTGTTCTTCTCTTTCAAAATTGTTTTTGAACAATAGTCTAAGCTCTTTGCCTTTCTATACATTCATTTTAGAATCAGTTTGTAAATATATTTTTTTAAAAAAAAGCTTACTAGGATTTTGATTGTGAATACGTTGGGGAAAATTGCCACTTTAATAATATTCAGTTTTCCATTCCATGAGCATGGTATATCTTTTCATTTAGTTAGGTCTTTAATTTCCCCAGGCAAGGTTTTGTTATTTACAACAAGGTTTTGTTCAGATCTTGCACATAATATATTTATTCCTAAGTATTTTTATTTTTTGATGCTATTGTAAATGGAATTTAAAAGAATTTTCCAACTATTCATGGCTAATAATTACAAATACAATTGATTTTTTTTTAAATAAGTTTATTCTTAAATCTACATCAGGCTCCAAGACAATACTTCATTCTAACTATAGGTGGCAACAGGTGTTACGGCAGGGAGTCCAGATGTTTAGACGGGAAGGGAATTAAGGATCACCATTGCCTCAGGCACAAGGAACCGCTTACTTTTCCCCAGGTTTCTTAATTCCACCCATGGCCGGGGGCCCTCCCCCACCGCCTTCTCTTTTAGCTCCTCGAGTTTCTTCTGCTCCCCTTCCTGTTCCTGCTTGAATGCCTTGTCTTCCTTGTGCATCTCCTGCCCTGCCTCTTGGGCTGCTTCCGGGACTTTTTCTTGCCACCTTTGCGACCAGACGTGGCACCTGCCGCCCCCTTCCCACTCTGTGCCACCCGAAGCCCAATTGATTTTTTTTCTATCGACTTGGAACACTGTGACCTTACTAAATTCACTGATTAATTAGTTCTAGGATCTTTATTGTAGGTTCCCTAGTGTTTTCTAAATACACAGTCATGTTGCCTGCAAATAAAGGCAGGTTTACCACTGACTTTACAATCTGTATGCCTTTTCTTTCTTTTTTCTTTTTTGCCTTATTTTACTGGTTGATACATTAAGTACAATGTTGAGCAGAAATGGTGAGATGAGACATCCTTGCCCTGTTCGTGGTCTTAGGTGGAAAGTGTTCATCTTACATCATAGTGCGATGTTAGCCGTGGGTTTCCTGTAGATGCCCTTTATCAGGTTAAGGGCGTTCCTTTCTACTCCTGTTTTGCTGAATTTTTTTTTGTCATGTATGCTGAATTTTGTCAAATGCTTTTTCTGCATCTATTCTGATGATCATGTAGTTTTTCTTTATTATTCTATTAATTATTCCATTATTCTATTCTATTCTGAATTACATTGATTGATTTTCAAATGTTAAGCCAACCTTGCGTCCTGGGATTAAGCCCCACTTGGTCATGATATATTACCCTTTTTATGTATTGTTTGATTTTATTTGTTAAAATTTTTTTTTTTTTTTGCTGAGGAAGGTCAGCCCTGAGCTAACATCTCTGCCAGTCTTCCTCTACTTTATCTGTGGGTTGCTGCCACAGCGTGGCTGATGAGTGGTGTAGGTCTGCACCCAGGTGCTGAACCCACGAACCCGGCCCACCGAAGCAGAATGCACCAAACTTACCACTACGCCATGGGGCTGGCCCCATGCATCTTTATTTAATGAGTGATATTTGTCTAAAGTTGCCTTTTCTGATAAAATCTTTTTCTTGGTTTGGGATCAGAGTGACACCAGCCTTGAAGAGTGTGTTGGGAAATGTTTCCTTTCCCTCTACTTTCTGACTGGCGTTATTTATTTTCCTTAAATGTTTGTTAGAATTCACCTGAGAAGTCATTTAGGCTTGCAGTTTTCTTTTTGGGAATGCTTTAAATCACAAATTCAATTTTAAAAAATTAACATTAAAATTTAAAATTAAATTTTAAAAAATTAATAAAATTTTAAAAACTTAATGTGGAGTTTTTAAAATTCTATATTACTTTGAATAATAGAAACAATCCAAGTTTTCTGTTTCTTCTTGGGTCATTTTTGTAACTTATATTTTGCAACAAATTCCATTTCATCTTAGTTGTCAAATGTATTGACATGAAACTATTCATAACATTCTCTCATTATCCTTTTTATTTTTATTTTTTATTTTTATTTTTTTTTTTGTGAGGAAGATCAGCCCTGCACTAACATCTGCCAATCCTCCTCTTTTTGCTGAGGAAGACTGGCCCTGGGCTAACATCCATGCCCACCTTCCTCTACTTTATATGGGACACTGCCACAGCATGGCTTGACAAGCGGTGCGTTCGTGCATGCCCGGGATCTGAACAGGCGAACCCCGGGCCGCCACAGTGGAGCGCGCGCACTTAACCGCTTGCGCCACCAGGCCAGCCCCTCGTTATCCTTTTCAAAAGTAACGTTTTTATTTTAGAAGAGTTTTGCATTTGGAGAATTATTGTGAAGATGGTACAGAGAGTTTCGGGATACCTCACACCCAGTTCCCCTCTTATTAACATCTTACATTAGTATGGTGCATTTTTCACAATTAATAAACTAATAGTGATACGTTATTATTAACCGAAGTCCATACTTTGTTCATATTTCCTCAGTTTTCCCCTAATATCCTTTTTCTCTTCCAGGTGTCATCTAGCATACCCCATTACATTTAGGAGTCATGTGTCCTTGGGCTCCTATTGGTCTGACAATTTCTCAGACTTTCCTTGTTTTTTGATGACCTTACCAGTTTTGAGGATTGCTGGTCGGATATTTTATAGGATGTCCCTCAGTTGGGATTTGGCTGATGAGGCTGGGGTAATGTGTTGTTGGGAGGAAGACCACAGAGGTAAAGTACCATCATCATCACATCACATCAAAGGTGCCTAATATCAACACGACTTGTCACTGTTGAGGTCGACCTTGAGGTCGACCTTGAGGCAGTGTCCTTTTTCTTTCAGCCTGTCTGTGTCTTTAAATTAAATGTGTCTCTTATGACAGCGTAGATTTGGGTTCTACCTTTTAAAAATCTATCCTGATAATCTCTACCTTTTAAAAAATTTTTTTCTTTTAATTTTTTTATTTTATTGAGGTCATATTGGTATATGACATTGTATAATTTCACGTCACATTATTATATATCAGTTTCTGTATAGACTGCATTGTGCTCACCACCAAGAGTCTAGTTTTTACCCATCACTGTACATATGTGCCACTTTACCCCTTTCGACACCCCACCCCCATCCCCTTCCTCTCTAGTAACTACCAATCTGTTCTCTTTATCTATGTGTTTATTTACCTTCCACATATGCATGAAATCATATGGTTTTTGTCTTTTTCTGTCTGACTTATTTCGCTTCATATAATCCCCTCATGGTCCATCCATGTTGTTGCAAATGAGACAATTTTGTCTTTTTTTATGGCTGAGTAGTATTCCATTGTACATATATACCATATCTTCTTTAACCATTCGTCAGTTGTTGGGCACTTGCGTTGCTTCCATGTCTTGGCTATTGTGAAGAATGCTGCAAGGAACATAGGGGTGCGTAGATGTCTTTGTGTTGTTGATTTCATGTTCTTTGGATACATCCCCAGTAGTGGGATAGCTGGGTTGTATGGTATTTCTATATTTAATTTTTTGAGAAATCTCCATACTGTTTTCCATAGTGGCTGCACCAGTTTGCATTCTCACCAGCAATGTATGAGTGTTCCCTCTTCTCCACATCCTCTCCAACACTTATTATTTCTCATCTTGGTAATTATAGCCATTCTGACGCATGTGAGGTGATATTTCATTGAAGTTTTGATTTGCATTTCCCTAATAATTAGTGACGTTGAACATCTTTTCATGTGCCTGTTGGCCATCTGTATAACTTCTTTGGAAAAGTGTGCGTTCATGTCCTCTGCCCATTTTTTGATCAGGTTTGTTTTTTGTTGTTGACTTATATGAGTGTTTATATATATTGGAAATTAACCCCTTGTCTGATATATGATTTGCAAATATTTTCTCTCATTTGGTATGTTGTCTTTTTGTTTTGTTCATGGTTTCCTTTGCCTTGCAGAAGCTCTTTAGTCTGATGTACTCCCATTTGTTTGTTTTTTCTTTGTTTCTCTTGCCAGAGTAGACATGGTATTCAAAAAGATGCTGCTAAGACTGCTGTCAAAGAGTGTACTGCCTATATTTTCTTCTAGGGGTTTTATGGTTTCAGGTCTTACATTCAAGTCTTTAACCCATTTTGAGTTAATTGTTGTGTCTGGTGTAAGATAATGGTCTACTTTCACTCTTTTGCATGTGGCTGTCCAGTTTCCCCAACACCATTTATTGAAGAGACTTTCCTTTCTCCATTGTATGTTCTTGGCTCCTTTGTTGAAGATTAGCTGTCCATAGATGTGTAGTTTTGTTTCTGGGCTTTCAAATCTGTTCTGTTGATCTGTGTGTCTGTTTTTGTGCCGGTACCATGCTGTTTTGATTACTATATTTTGAAGTCAGGGATTGTGATGCCTCCAGCTTTGTTCTTTTTTCTCAGGATTGCTTTGGCGATTCGGGATCTTTTGTTGTTCCATGTAAATTTTAGGATTCTTTGTTCTATTTCCATGAGAATGTCATTGGGATTCTGATTGGGATTGCATTGAATCTATAGATTTCTTTAGGTGATATGGACATTTTAACTATGTTTATTCTTCCAATCCATGAGCATGGAATATCTTTCCATTTATTTATGTCTTCTTCAATTTTTTTCAATAATCTCTTGTAGTTTTCAGTGTACAGGTCTTTTACTTTCTTGGTTAAATTTATTCCTAGATATTTTATTCTTTTTGTTGTGATTGTAAATGGGATTGTATTCTTGAGTTCTTTTTCTGCTAGTTTGTTATTAGTGTATAAAAATGCAACTGATTTTTGTAAGTTGATTTTGTACCCTACAACTTTGCCGTATTTGTTGATTATTTCTAATAGCATTTTGGTGGATTCTTTAGGGTTTTCTATATATAGAATCATGTCATCTGCAAACAGTGCGAGTTTCACTTCTTCCTTTCCAATTTGGATACCTTTTATTTCTTATTCTTGCCTAATTGCTCTGGCTGAAACCTCCAGTACTGTGTTGAATAGGAGTGGCAAGAGTGGGCACCCTTGTCTCTTTCCTGTTCTCAGAGGGATGGCTTTTCATTTTTTACTGTTAAGTATGATGTTGGCTGTGGATTCATCAATTATGGCCTTTATTATGTTGAGGTACTTTCCTTCTATACCCATTTTGTTGAGAGTTTTTATCATAAATGGATGTTGGATCTTATCAAATGCTTTCTCTGCATCTATTGAGATGATCATGTGGTTTTTATTCCTCATTTTGTTAATGTGGTGTATCACATTGATTGATTTGCAGGTGTTGTGAACCATCCCTGTGTCCCTGGTATAAATCCCACTTGATCATGGTGTATGATCCTTTTAATGTATTGCTGTATTCGATTTGCCAACGTTTTGTTGAGCATTTTGGTATCTCTGTTCATCAGCAATATCAGCCTGTAATTTTCCTTCTTTGTGTTGTACTTGCCTGGCTTTGGGATCAGGATAATGGGGCCTCAGAGAATGAGTTAGGAAGCATTCTGTCTTCTTCAATTTTTTTGGAATAGTTTGAGAAAGATAGGTATTAAATCTTCTTTGAATGTTTGGTAGAATTTTCCAGAGAATCCATCTGGTCCTGGACTTTAGTTTTTTGGGAGGTTCTTGATTGCTGTTTCAATCTCTTTACTTGTGATTGGTCTATTCAGATTCTCTATTTCTTCTTGATTCAGTTTTGGGAGGTCGTATGAGTCTAAGAATTTATCCATTTCTTCTAGGTTGTCCAATTTGTTGGCATGTAGTTTTTCATAGTATTCTCTTATCCATTGTATTTCTGTGGTGTCCATTATACTTTCTCCTCTTTAATTTTTAATTTTATTTATTTGAGCCTTCTCTCTTTTTTTCTTAGTCTGGCTAAGGGTTTATCAATTTTGTTTATCTTCTCAAAGAACCAGCTCTTGATTTCATTGATCCTTTCTATTTTTTTATTCTCTATTTCATTTATTTCTGCTTTGATTTTTATTATTTCCCTCCTTCTGCTGACTTTGGGCTTTGCCTGTTCTTCTTTTTCTAGTTCTGTTAGGTGTAGTTTAAGATGACTTATTTGAGATTTTTCTTCTTTGTTGAGGTGGGCCTATATTGCTACAAATTTCCCTCTTAGCACCACTTTTGCTGCCTCCCATAAGTGTTAGTATGTTGTGTTTTCATTTTCATTTGTCTCCAGGTATTTTTTAACTTCTCCTTTGATTTCTTCATTGATCCAATGGTTGTTCAGTAGCATGTTGTTTAGTCTCCACATATTTGTGATTTTCCCAGCTTTTTTCTGGTAATTGATTTCTAGTTTCTTAGCATTGTAGTCAGAAAAGATGCTTGATATGATTTTAATCTTCTTAAATTTATTGAGGCTTGCCTTGTTTCTCAACATATGGTCTATCTTTGAGAATGTTCCATGTGCACTTGAGAAGAATGTGTATTCTACTATTTTCGGGTGGAATGTTCTATGTATATCATTAGGTCCATCTGTCTAGTATTTCATTTAAGGCCACTGTTTCCTGTTGACTTTCTGTCTGGATGATCTATTCATTGATGTAAGTGGGGGTGTTGAGATCCCCTACTATTATTGTGTTGCTGTCAATTTCTCCCTTTAGGTCTGTTAATAGTTGCTTTATATACTTTGGTGCTCCTGTGCTAGGTGCATATATATTCATAAGTATTATGGCCTCTTGGTGGAATGTCCCTTTTACCATTATATACTGTCCCTCTTTGTCTCTCATTGTCTTTTTTATCTTGAAGTCTGCTTTTTCTGATATAAGTATGGCAAAAGCTGCTTTCTTTTGCTTGTCATTTGCTTGGAGTATCATCTTCAATCCCTTCACTCTGAGCCTGTGTTTGTCTTTAGAGATGAGATGTGTTTCCTGGAGGCAGCATATTTTTGGTTCTTGTTTTTTAATCTATTCAGCCTCTCTGTGTCTTTTGATTGGAGAATTCAATCTATTTACCTTTAGAGTGATTATTGATATATGAGGGGTGAATGCTGCTGTTTTATCTCTTGTTTTCCTGTTGTTCTCTATTTCCATCATTTCTTTTCCCTTGTATCTCTGACTGCCGTTTCAGTTTGGTGGTTTTCTGTGATGATTTTCTCAGTTTTCTCTTTACTTATGATTTGTGGCTCTGCTCTGATTTTTTGTTTAGTGGTTACCATGAGGTTTGTATAAAAGATCTCATAGATGAGATAGTCCATTTTCTGATAGTCTTTTATCTCCATTAGCCTAAGCAGGTTCCATCCCTTTCATCTTCCCCTTCTGAATTATTGTTGTCACAAATTATTCTTGTCTGTGTTTTGAGTTTGACTAAATTGAAGTGTTTATTTTTGATGCTTCCCTTCCCTTTGTTTTTTATGTTATAATTAAGTGTTTACTAACCTAATCTGATATACAGCTGCAATTTTCTGATTATATCTGTCTATTTATCTCCTTGATCAAGGTTTTGTAAACCTTTGCTTTTTAGTTTCAGATGGGAGGGCTCCTTTTAACATTTCTTATAAGGCAGGCCTAGTGGCAATGAACTTCCTCAGCTTTTGTTTATCTGGGAAAGCTTTTATTTCTCCATTGTATCTGAAGGACAGTTTTGCTGGATAGAGTATTCTTGGCTGAAAGTTTTTGTCTTTCAGTATTTTGAATATATCATTCCATTCTCTCCTAGCCTGTATGGTTTCTGCTGAGAAATCTGCTGAAAGCCTGATAGGGGTTCCTTTGTAGGTTATTTTCTTCTGCCTTGCTGCCCTTAATATTTTTTCTTTTTCATTGACTTCTGCTGGTTTTAATATTATATGCCTTGGAGAAGGTCTTTTTGCACTGATGTTATTAGGAGTTCTATTGGCTTCATGTACTTGTAAGTCCAGCTCGTTCCCCAAGTTTAGGAAGTTCTCAGCTATTATTTCTTTGAACAAGCTCTCTGCTCACTTCTCTCTCTCTTCTCCCTTTGGGGTGCCTATAATCCTTATGTTGCTTTTCCTAATTGAGGCAGATATTTCTCAAAGAATTTCTTCATCTTTTAAAAATCTTAGTTCTCTCTCCTCCTCCATCTGAAGCATTTCTGTATTTCTAGCTTCTAAATCACTAATACTGTGCTCTATAACTTCAGCTTTATTTTTTATGGATTCTAGATTATTTTTTATCTCATAAGTTGTATTCTTCATATTTAGAATTTCTGTTTGGTTTTTTCTTTTAGAGTTTCAATCTCTTTGGTGAAATATTTCTTCTGCTCATTAATTTCATTCTTGAGCTCATTGAACTGTCTTTTTCTTGTAACTCGTTGAGTTTATGATAGCGATTTTGAATTCTCTGTCATTTAGATAGTAAATTTCTGTGACTTCAGGATTGGTTCCTGGAGATGTGTCATTTTCCTTCTGCTCTGAAGTGCTAATGTAGTTATTCATGGTGTTTGGTGAAGTGATCCTTCGCCAGGGCATTTGTTGTAGCATCAGGTTACAGATTCCATCTGCCATCACTGGGGGAGGGGGGCGGGAAGGAGCTGTGTTTTCTGATCCTGCCCCATCTGCTGCAAGTTATGCTGGTAGGGCTTTTCTGTATTTGTGCGCTGGCTGCAGCTGCTTCGTGGGTCATGCACACATGTGCAGGCGGGACCTCTGTGCTCCGCTGGCAGGTTGCTCTGGTGCAGGACCACTGCACTCAGCAGGGGACCGGCCAAGCTGGTGCGCTAGGCAGGAGGGAAGGGGCATTTTCTTTTGTGTGTAGCTGTCTTTGCACTTGCAGGTGGCTCCTTTGCAGGGGCTGAGCCACACCACTTGGTGGGGAGCATTCCCATGGGTGGGGCTTCTGTGGCATGGTGGGCACTCCCCTGGGCCAGGCTACAACTCCAAAAGTGTTCCCATGGGCTGGGCTGACCCCACCTCCTCCTACAGTTGTGCTGGCCATTGTGTGAGGACCCATGACCTAGATCACTGCTGCCAGGGAGGGGGAGAGGTGCACTCACCTAGTTCCACTGCCTCCTGGGGATCCAGTCCACTCACCTTCATATGCATGGCTGTGTGGATCTCTCAGACATCCTGTTGTGCTGTGCAGGGAATCCTTTGCTGGTTAATGAATGCCCATTTAGTTGTAACTTAGAGGGGAGAGACAAAGGGAATGACTCACTCCACCATAATGCTGACATAATTCTCCTCTACCTTTTAATTGAAGTGTTAATCCATTAATATTTAAAGTAATTATTGCTATGTTTGAATTTGGGTCTTCCATTTTTTTCTCTATTTGCTTTTTGTTTTTTCTTTTACTCCAGCCTTCTTTTCAGATTGTTTGAATATTTAGACTTCCATTTAAATTGTCATATAGTCTTTTTAGCTGTACTTCTTTGCATAATTTTTAATGTTTGCTCTGGTGATTTTGGTATATATCCTTAACTATTTCCAGTCTACATACTGTTAATGTTGTACCACTTCACATAAAATGTAGCACCTAAGAAAACGTATAGATCTATATCCTGGCCCTGATGTCCTTTATACTATGCATATTATATCTACCTGTGTTATAAACCCCACAAGACAATGTTATGACTTTTTGCTTTAAATAGTCATAAATAAATTAAGAAGAAAAAAGCAAAAAAAAAAAAGTCTTTTGTATTTTTGCAGATTTTTACCATTTCTGATACACTCTTAATTCCTTTCTGAGGTGCCAAGGGTCTCCATCTGCTATCATTTCCCTTCAGCCTGAAGAACTTCCTTCATTGAGGTGTAAGTGTGCTACAGATGGATTCCCTTTGTTTTCTTTTATTTAGAAATGTCTTTATTTCTCCTTCATTTTGAATATAAATATTTTCTTAGGTAGAAAATTCTTGGATAACATTTTTCTTTCTTTCAGCACTTCATGATATTGTTCCACCCATTTTGGCTTTCATTGTTTTGGATGAGAAATCATCTGTTAAATTGCTGTCCTCCTGTACATAATGAGTAATTTTTCTTTTGTTGCATTCAAGATTTACCCTTTGAATTTGACTTTCAGGTTTGTAACTATGATGTGCCTTGACATGGCCTTTTTCATGCATATCCTGCTTAGTGTTTGTTGAGCATCTAAAAATGTAAATGTATATCTGTAATCAAATTTGGGGAAATTTTGGCCTTTATGTCTTCAATAATTTTTTTCTCATTCTTTCTCTTCTCTCCTTCTGTGACTCCAATTATGTATATGTCAGACCATCTGGTATTATGTCTTTGAGGCTCTATTTATTTTATAAATACGTGTGTATTCTGTGTTCTTCATATTCGATGGTTTCTGTTGATCTATGTTTAAATTTACTCACTCTTTCCTCTATCCTCTCCATTCTTTTGTTAACTCCACCAGTGATTTTTAAAAGTTTCAAGTAGTATATTTTTTCATTCTAGAATTTCCATTTAGTTCTTTTTATTATATCCATTTCTCTCTGAGAGTTCCTATCTTTTGACTCATTATGGGCATATTTTCATTTATTTCACTGATGATAGTTATAATCATTGCTTTGAAAATACTTGTGTGTTAATGCCAACATTTGGGTTATTTGGGGTTCATCTCAGTTCACTTTCTTTTCTCCTTAGTAATGTTTCATTTTCCTGGTTGTTCATATGTCCTATAATTTTAGATTCTATCCTGGACATTTTGAATGTTAAATTGTAGAGACTCTAAATTCTGTTGTTATTATTTTTTTCAATGAATGTTGTTTCTTTTTTTCAGTATGTAGTTTTCTTAGTTGAACTCAAACTACATGAGATTCAGGGACTAGTCAGAGATGTGGTGGTAGAGAATCTGGGGATCCCTCTCTGGCTCGTTCCCTTCCATGATTTCCTCTTTCTCTCTAGGGGACATGGTTTACCTGGGTTTGGTTTTCTGGTTTTCCAAGCCATAAAGGCTATAGTTTTGTTTTGTTTTGTACTGGTATCCTTGCAACCCCTCATGCTGCAGTGCCTAGCCCCAGGCTAAAAACATTGACAATACTCACAACTCCACTCCTCTCAGCATGGATTTCCCACTAGACTTTGTCTGCTTCTGTTCACTCTGTAGTGCTTTCAGGAAGCTGTTTTTGGTATTATGGCCAGAGTTTATTATGGTCATCTGCAGGAGGGTTAGTCGAGTAGAATCTTACTCCACCATTAGTGGAAGTCAAGTTTTAGAACTTTCACATTAATTTGTCTAAGCACTTTATGTTTTAAGAATATTAACAATTTATTATAGATAACTTTGTAAGTCTGTTGTTTGGCTTTTAAATTTCATTTTACTATTTCTGGTGTACAGAAATTTTGTATTTTGATATAATTAAATAGGTAACTTTGTGATTTCTTCTCTTAGGTTTTGCTTAAAAATCTGTTCTTCAAATATCAGATGAATATATACCTCGACTTTTTTCTATGTTTTTAGTGGTCCTAGTTTTTACATTTAACTTTAATCTATTTTGAATTTATTTTAGTATATGGTGTGGAGTGAAGATCTAATTTGATATTTTTTCCAAAGAGTAAGGTAATTTCCTAAACATAATATGTGAAGCTGATCCTGTTTTTAATAGTAGTAACAGTGTTTCCATTATGGAAACTTAATTTCTAACTTGTTGAAATTTAAGGTGAAAATATATAATATTAACAAACTATATCAAAATAGTGGGCAAAGTTTGGGGGATAAAGGCTGAGTAAGAAAGGTCAAACTTTGTTTTGTACGTGACTAGGAATGCATCGAACCACTGTCACAATCTACTTATTAGATGCTGCCATGTGTGCCTAGCAAAATTAATGAATCAATCAATCTCTCTCTCTCTTTTGACGAGGTACATGGTACTACAGCAGAGGTAGAAGTAATAGCTATTTATCAAGCATTAGCTGCTACATTCATAATGATAATTCAAGCACTGTGGAAGTGTTAACTGCTAAAATAATGATAAATATTAATATTTAGATAGTGATAAATGCTATAAAGGAAGGAGACACAGTGCTGTGAGAGAGTTGAATAGAGCAAATAGCCCTGCTTATGTAAATCAGAGAAGGCATCCTTGAGAAAGTAATAATTAAGTTGAGGCTTGAAAGAGGAGTAGAATTAACTACATAAACTATGGGAAGTAGGTAATGATGGGATACATGGCAGTTGGCAGAGAAGCAACAAGTGTGATGGAACTAAGGCAGGGAAGAGCATAACCCTTTGAAGAACTGAAAGACCAGTATGGCTAGAGCCTAGAGAACAAGGGGCAGCAGGATAAGGGGTGAGGCTAGAGATGTGAGTAGGACCAAACTCTGCAGGCTTGTAAGTTAGAGAAGGATTTTAGTTTTTATCCTAAGAGTAATGGGGAGTCATGGAAAGAGTTTAAGCAAGAGAATAATCTGATCACATTTGCATTTCAAAAAGAGCAGGCTTGTTAGAGTATGAAAATATAGTGGAGGAAGGCAAGAGTGGTACAAGGAGACCAATTAGAGATTATTGCAATAATACAAGTGAAAGAAGATGGTGGCTTGGCACCATATGTGGACGTATGAATGGGTGGGTAGCTGGATGGATGGGTGGGTATGTAATCTAGGTTGAGCTCGCAAGACTCGTGGACTGTAATCTTAAAGCAACTTAATTTTGTTTCCCACTGTCCCTTTAAATTTTCTCAGTTGGATTAGTTCTTTTACCCCCAGATGAAAACATGAGCAGACCTTGATTTTTCTGGTTTGTCTTGGATCACACAGAGAGCTTCAGCTTAGTAGTTGCAGTAGCCAATCTCACAGAGTAGTCAAAGCTGTAGGCTTGATTTAAATGTGCATCGTGTTCCCCACCCAGTCAGGGCCTGTTGCAGGCACGAGTGATGGGCCCAGGTGGCTGCTTCTCCCTCCGCCACTCAGTACTCGGCTTTCGTCCTCATTTTGCAAACTTGGGTTCTGACTCCTTCCGGAACTGGAGGGCACAGAGGAAGGAGGGAAAGAAAGGGGAGCAAGGAAGTTCTTGTTTGACCGGCACTGCCCTGAGCTGGAAACTGCATCCCAGGCCTCCCCAGTGTCTGAGGAGTTTCCTTCCACGAGAGCCTTGTCGGGTTTTGGACCTCACATCCATAGTTCTTTGATGAGGGCACATGTGTCTATCTTGACCGATTGCTTATTCCGTCTTCAGTCCCTGGGCCTCTGGAAATAGAGAAAGAAAGCCTTCTCTGTTCAGGTCTCTTCATTCTTCCAGTGGCCTTCTGGGGCAGGACCTGAGATGACACACGCTTGCTTTCTCTCATGTGGCCCACATCTGACCCACATGAAACCTTCATGCATTATTTCCCTGATGATTCTGATAGAGTGAGCCAACGATCCTCACAACCCCCTCCCGACACACACACACACACACACACACACACACACACACACGAACCTTTTTTGGTCAGTGGTTACCCAGCTCATCTCTCACCTGCAAGATTTCTATTTGGGAGCCAGGCACCAATATATCAGAGCCCCAGTTGCATCTGTCAAGCTCCCTGAGTAGAACCAGTTCTTCTCACAGGGCTCGAGGTGAGGGGTAGGCATCCTTCACCCTACCTTGTGCTTGGTTGGGGCTCACAGCATATCAGAAGCTTTTCTCCAAAAATATTCTCTTATCCTCTATTTTCTGGACCTAGATATAGGTAAAAAGTTTAAGTTTGTTTAACCAGTTCTCTCTCAGCCACTAGTTTTTAGCAATAAAAACAGGGTAGTCTGTCTCCTGCCCACTTTGGCATCTCATAGCTGTTGTTTAAGGATCTCAGCCCAAATACTCTTTGCCATCCTGTTGTGGAAGCATGGATGACGCTATGTGTGTAACACACACAGTAGGGAAGGGCGTGTGACTGAACACTTGCTGGTGATCAGTACCGCACTGGGGCTTTTTGACCTATAGTCTAATCCTTATAGCAACACCCCGAGTAGATATTATTGTTCCTGTTTTACAGATGAGAAAAATAGAGAATCAGAATGGTAAGCAACTGGCTGAGGTCACATGGGTAGTAAGTGAAGAGGCAGGGACTTGCCCTCTGGTCTTTCTGAATCCCAAACATACCTTCACATCATGTTGCTCCTGCTTGGCATCTTGTAACTCTGAAGTTATTGGGCCCCGAGTCATGGGACCATTTTGACTTTGGCAATTTGTTTTCACACAATTTCCCAATTACTTATTCTTGCTAAGAGTTTAAATCTGTACTGGTTTTCTATTGCTGCCATAACAAATTACCACAAGCCTAGTGGCTTAAAATAACACAAATATATTCTCTTAAAGTTCTGTAGCTTAGGAGCCCGACATGGCTAAAATCAAGGTGTCAGCAGGGCTGCGTTCTTTCCGGAGGCTCCAGAGGCACATCTATTTCTTGCCTTTTCCAGCTTCTGGAGGCTGCCTGCGTTCCTTGGCTTGTGGCCCCTTCCTACATCTTCAGAGGCACCAATGTCACATCTCTTTGGCCCTTCTTCTGTCATCATGTCTTTTTTCTGGCTACAACTGGGAAAACTTCTCTGATTTTAAGAACTCTTATGATTAGATTGGGCCTACCTGGATATTCCAGGATGCTTTCTCCTCTCGAGGTCCATACCCTTCATCACATGTGCAAAGTCCGTTTTTCACATGAGGTCATTATTCATAGATCCAAGGGATTAGTATGTGGACACCATAAGGGCCTTTATTCTGCCTACCATGGTAATCAAGCACTTCAAATAACGAATTTGAAACAATTATTTCATGGACATTAGAATTTTAATCCAATCCCTTTGTTTCTTCCTTCAATGTATGCTACTACTAACAGAATATAGAAACATGGAGATGTATAATCAGTTTGATTTTTCCTTGCTTTTCGGAAATCAATTTATAGTATTATTTTACTAAATTATTTTGTTTACCTTAGATTTGAAACTTCATATAAATTCATTGCTGTCATTTTCAAATCAATAGTAAACATCTAATCTATGCAGTGTTATAGAAAAAAACTGTTTAAAATAATATTTTTGTTTTTTTAAATCCAGATTTGGACTTAAAACCACCGCTAAAGTCAATTGGAAGCAATTTCTAATGTCATTTCATGAGCCGCCATGGTTGGAAGTTAACAATACAATTCCCCAGACAAAAAGAAATAGGTATGTTAAAAAAAAACAAACTACATTTTTTTTTTTTTGTGAGGAGATCAGCCCTGTGCTAACATCCGCCAATCCTCCTCTTTTTTTGCTGAGGAAGACGGCCCTGGGCTAACATCTGTGCCCATCTTCCTCCACTTTATATGGGACGCCGCCATAGCATGGCTTGCCAAGCAGTGCGTCGGTGCGCGCCCGGGATCCGAACCAGCGAACCCCAGGCCGCCGCAGCGGAGCGCGCGCACCTAACCGCCTGCGCCACCGGGCCGGCCCCAAAACAAACTACATTTTAATTACACATATCGTAATATGTAAAAGGTTAGAGAATATCTGAATTACTTTTTCTTCATTTATTGAATGAGAAATTAGTCTTCATTGAATAATCACCAGCTTTTACATAGTGATTTACAGTTTATAAATTATTTTCCATACATTTTTCTTATTTAAAATTGCCTTAAACTAAAAGGTAGGTATAACTATTATTCCAATTTCTAGACGAAAAAAGAAGACTATAAGGGGTCTTAATAGGTCGTAGTTAAGTGAGTCGTGGAGGCAGAAACGGAGCTCAAATACTCGAGGTACGCACACCGACACCGCCAACGTTACTCTCTGAGCTTTAAGTGCCTTCTTGTCAAATTGTGTATAAACACGTATTTGCTAAGTGCTATATGGAAAGGAGCAATATATGTTAACTTGTTTTCCAGCCACTCTCTGCGTGGTACAGATATTCTGGGTCATGGGCATTGTTTGCCTTGAGCACTCTTATTTCTGTTTTCATTCTAATGTCTATTATAAATTCAGATTTACATTATCACATAAATTGTGGTAGGGGCCCCAACATGTGAAAAAGTACTTAATAATATGACATTTTAGAATTTAGACTTTTGCTCCAAGAAGTGTTTTGTTTATGTTGATGTGCATCCTGTATTGATTGCCCTATATAAATCTCAAAGAAAAAGACAAGCTTTATAATCTTGACACGTTCATTGAAAGCACTATGCTCTATTGTAAAGTAAAATATACCACAGAGTTAATTCTCGTTTCACTTCGTCCTATCCCTGTCTCAGGGATTTATGAATATTTAATGAACTGCCCTGGTTACCAGCCTTCCAGGTGTTCAGAGCTCCCCACACCTCCATTCCTGGGGTGCAACTCTATGAGTTCATTTCCTGAGTGAAGTTACTTCTGTTTCTTTATAATTTTCTTGTCTGATAGCACCTTGTCCAGGACTGTAAGAATTAAAATGGGAATTTTGTTTGCTTTAAAACAGTGGTTCTCAACTGGGGGCAATCTTGGCCCCCAGGAGACATTTAGCAACGTCATGAGACATTTTTGATTGTCACAACTGGGGTGGGGGTGGGGTGCTACTGATATCTAGTGGGTAGAGGCCAGGGATGCTGCTAAACATCCCACAGGGGGCAGGACAGCACCCGCTGTCCCCCCAACACACCAAAGAACTATCCAGCCCCAGTGTCAGTGGCAGTGCGAGCCATAAAAACTGCTGCAAAAAGTATCTGTTTGTGCCGGTGCTAGTGGTCTTCAGAAAACCAGGTTCCAACAAGTCACACGAGGAACTCAGACTCAATAATTTCACCAGTTTGTGTGTTGCTTAGAAGTGTGTGTATGTTTTTGTACAGCTGGGAAAAGCTAAGATGGCTGTATAGATGCAGCAATAAAATTCCTCAAATAAATTTGAGAGTCGTTGAGCGCCTAAGCTGATTCACTATCATTCTTCATTTAGTGGGAAATGTCAAACTGTCTAATTGAACAGTGAGAAGGAGAGGCCAACAAGAGTATTTTGTTTTAAGATTCTACAGCCCCCTTTCTGATCAGAGTCCATAGGGGAGTTGGCTTCGATCTCCAGAGTGGGTGATCACAGGCCTTCAGGAGCACACGTGCAGGTGGATGGACCTGAGCTCAGGGGATGAAAGCAGGAGGCAAGAAAGGGAGAGGGATCTGATGCTACAGGTGGTCCTGGCCGTTGTGAACGGAGAGGTAGGGGTTGTGAAGGGTGATGTCCCTCAGTTCTCATGGGTGAGTGTGCTACACTCTTTCCTGGTATCTTTTGAGACCAAAGGCACAGACTGGCAAGATGGCTGGCCGCAGGTAGTCGTCATGGGAAGAGGAGAGTGATGGTGCAGCAAAGCTAACTGGCCATGGGAGTCGCCTCCATGCATCTCCCTTATTAGGAGTCACACTAACCAAGGGACAGATGGCCTGCCCAAGCACCTTACACTCTCAGGAAAAAGGGCCACCCATAAGTAAAACGTTATTATAGTTGTCACGAGGGTCATTTTTTTTGTGTGTGTGTTAAGAAAGAACTAAGTTCAAGAACATAATCTTATTCCTGTTTTTCTCTTAATCTTCTTGTAGCATCGACTCTAGAAATCAATCTTACAAGGAAAATATTATCACAAAGTTGTTTAGACATGAGGATCACTATACATCATTGAAGAAAGCACTACTGCTCATCAACACTGTAAGATTTTGGAACCCTTCTCTGGTGAAAAACTCGTTTCTAAGAATGCTAACACTCAGAGCAAGACCAATAAAAACTGTGTATTCATTCATTTATCCACCCAACAAACAGTTTTTGGGCTCCTATTGTATGCTAGGAATTATTCTGAGTGTTTAGGGATACAAGGCCTGACCTCAAGAGTCGGGTCTAGTTGGGAGGACAGATGACATAAAATTTACTGCAATATAGTAAGATAGGTGCCAGGGGATGAGAACAATGTGTGGCAAGTTCATTAAGAATGGAGTGACTAGTCATTAACTGTTTAATTAATGAATAATCCAGACCTGTTGAACCTTCCTGCCCCCCAGCCTAGAGTTAATGGGTTCCTAACCAACTTGTAGCCATAACAGGAACATTTTCTTAGCTCCAAAATAGCCTATTTAGTTCTTTAATTGTACTGCAAAGGGAGGCTTATTCATGAATTTGCCACTTGCTTTAAACATTAGCTCCTATCCCACTTGAATGTTTATTTTAGAAAGCAGCATTTGGATACTTTTGATACACAGCAACATTTCCCAAATTTGCTATTTACCAAGCACGTTCAATAACTGAATCTCTAGTAAATACAGAGGAGTACGGTGAGTAGGTGAATTACTTTGCCTCAGACTCAAGTATGACAGTGCACAAAAAGGAGTTACTTGGCTTCAGTGTCAACCTTTGGAAGCCCACCGACCCAGGGGAAGTCTGAGCCCATAGGCCAGCGCTCCGGGGACAAGTCCACATGGCCTGGAGGGGGACTTGAAGGTCTGGCAATTTGCTGTCTGTCCTGGAGACCACAGTTCCTCGCCTCTGTCAGTCTAGAATGCCTTTGCTTAACAATTATTCATTAATTTCCGAGCATAGTGTAGATTCAGAGATTTGGGGTCCTGCTCTCCTGGGGGAGACATTTTAGCTAGCATACCTATTTTAATTAATCTTTAGGCCTATACAGCCTGGTCTCTTATATTGAATGAATAATGATATGGAGCGCTATGTGCCGGCACTGTCTTAAGTGATTTACTTGTTTTCACTCACTTCAGCCTCTCAGCACCTCTGTGAGGTAGATGTTATTATTATCCTCATTTGGCCCTTTCATTTCATCCTCATTTGGTGGGGAAAGGGAGCGTGGGGGTTAAGTAACCAGCCTGAGGCTCGCAGCTAGTAAGTGGTGGGGCCAGGATTCAAGCCAGCTGCTCCAGAGCAGGCCCAGGGCTGAGCCGCCTGTGGTATGCTAGCTGGGCCACCTCTTAAAGATAGATGAAGGTTCTTGTGTGTTTACCCATCTCAGCTTCTATTAGTGTATTGAAGAAGTAATTTAATTAAAAATAGTGAAATTGTCATCTCTGTTAATGGAGGACTGTAATCGTGCTAACCACTCCAAAAATTAGACTGTTTAACAGTCATTGATGTACTGTTTAACAAACAGAACTGATCAGCAAACACATAGCATAGATCAGGAATTGAGTGCCTGCCCCATGCTGGGCCCTGCCTTGGGCACTTAGGCTGAACACATAGTTGAATAATGCAAGGGCCCTGCCACTGATGAGCTCACAACCTGGAGTATCACATAACAGCGACCAGCAAATGCCTGAGAGTTTCAGAGTGCATGGTTTCAGAGGGGGACTTTCCTCCCACCGTTTGCCTTGGTTTTGGCCATATTCTGGGACCTGGAAGGAGAAGGAAAGCAGAGGGAGAGAGCCAGGAGTAGGCAGGGATGGGCATTTTTTCTGGCTGCAGAGCACAGGTGTGGGAAACAGGTCCCTCTCCTGCTATAGAGAGGGATGCAGAATTATTAGGAGGAAGGCTGCTTTAGATCTGCTCCAAGTCATACAGCCCAAGTAGCCGTGTGTGCTGCCCCCGCATGCTGCCGCCGTCTCTCCAGGTGGACCCAGTCACCCCCGTCACTTACATGTAAATCAGCTGTGGCTCACTTTCTATCACCCGTTAACAATCTGTACCCTACCTATTCACCTATTCTTATTCTCGGTGTTATTATTTGCAGCTCACATGATTTTATAAATAGAAAGTCCAAAAGAATCTTCCAAAAAATATTAGAATTATTAATAGAATTTAAAAGGCCATTGGATACCAGGTCAATATGCAAAGATCAATAATATTTCTATAAACTGTGACAAGCAACTAGAAAAAGAATTTTAAAAGTATCTTTTCTAATAAATTTCAAAAAAAAAATCAAATATCTAGAAATATATCTGACAAAAAATGTGCAAATTCTCTACATTGAAGACCACAAAGATTGCTTGTAGAAGTAATACCAATCCTTTACAAACTTTCAGAAAATATAGGAGGAAAGAGTCCTTCCCAACTCATTCTCTGAGGCCAATATTACCCTACTACCAAAGCCAAAGAGATCACAAGAAAAGAAAACCACAGACCAATATCCTTCATGAATATAGTTGCAAAAATTCTCAACAAAATATTAGTGAACCAAATTCAGCAACATATAAGAAGGATTAAATGCTATGACCATATGGGATTTATCTCAAGATTGCAAGGTTGGTTTAACTTCCAAAAAATCAATTAATATAATACACAATATTAATATAATTAAGGACAAAACCACATGATCATATCAATAGATGCAGAAAAAGTATTGGTAAAATCCAACACTCATTCATGATAACTTGCAACAAACCAGGAATAGAAGGGAAATTCCTTAACCTGACAAAGGGCATTTACAGTAAACCCTTAGCTAACATCATAGTTAATGGCAAAAGACTGAATACTTTCCCCCTAAGATCAGGAAAAACACAAGAATGTCAGCTCTTGCTACCTCTATGCAATATTATACTGAAGTTCTAGACAGTGCAATCAGGAAAGAAAATAAATAAAAGGCATCCAGATTGGAAAGGAAGAAATAAAACTGTATTTACAGACAACATGATCTTGTAATGGAAAATTCTAAGGAATGCATACACACAAACTGCTAGAACTAAAAAATGAGTTCATCAAGATTGCAGGATATAAGACCAATATACAAAAATCAGTTATATTTCTATAAACTAGCAATGAATGATTTGAAAATGAACTTCAGAAAGCAATTCCATTCACAATAGCGTCAAAAAGAATAAAATCCTTAGGAGTAAATTTAGCAAAAGAAGTGCCAGGCTTTACACTGAAAGTTACAAAACATTGGTAAAAGAAACTGAAAAAAAAAGGTAAATAAATGCAGAGACATTCCATGTTCATGGATTGGAAGACTCAATGCCACTAAGATGGCAATTCTCTCCAAATTGATCTATATATTCAATGCAACCCCCTCAAAATCCCAGCTGGCTTTTTTGTGTGTGTGTGTGCAGAAATTGAGAAACTTATCTTAAAATTCATATGGGAATGCAAAAGTTGCAGAATAGCTAAAATAATCGTGGAAAAGAAGAATGAAGTTAGAGTACCTAGACTTCCAGGTTTTGAATCTTAGTATAAGTCTAGAGTAATAAAGACAGTGTGGAATTGGGGTAAGGACTGGCATAGTGATCAATGGAACAGAATTGAGAGTGTGGAAATAAACCCTTACATTTATGGTCAGTTTACTTTTGACAAATTCAATGGGGGAAAGGATAAGTTTTTCAACAAATGGTGCTGAGACAGTTGGGTATCCCTATGCAAAAAGATGAAATGGACTTTAGACCTAAATATAAGAGCTAAAACGATAAAACTCTTAGAAGAAGACATGTGCATAAATCTTTGTGACCTTGTGTTAGGGAAAGATTTCTTAGATGTGACACTAAAGGCATGATCTATAAAAGAAAAAAATCAATAAATTGGGCTTATCAAAATGGAAAACTTTTGTGCTTTAGAAGATACCATTAAGAAAGTGAAAAGACAAGCCACACTCTGGGAGAAAATATATGCAAATTATATATCTGGTAAAGGATTTGTATGTAGAATATATAAGAATTCTTAGAACTGAATAAGAAGACAACCCAATTTTAAAAATGGGCAAAAGATTTTAATAGACACTTCACCAAAGACAATATGAGGATGGCCAATGAGCACATGAAAAGATGCTCGACATCGTTGGACATTAGGGAAATGCAAATCAAAACCACAATGAGATACCACTTCACACCCAGTAGGATGGCTACAGTCAAGCTACTTAGATAATAATAAGTGTTGACGAGGATGTGGAGAGGGAATTCTCATATACTGCTGGTGGATATGTAAAGTGGTACAACTGCTGTAGAAAACAACATGGTAGTTTCTTTAAAATTTAAACAGAAATTTACCACCTGACCCAGGAATTCCACCCCTAGGTATCTGCTCAAGAGAAATAAAAACATATGTCCACACAAAGTCTTATGTGTAAATGTTCGTAGCAACATTATTCATCATTTCCAAACTGGAAACAATACAAATGTTCATCAACTTGTGACAAGATAGACAAAATGTGGCATATCACTTAGCGGTTGCACGCGTGCGCTCCGCTGCTGGCGGCCCGGGTTCGGATCCCGGGCGTGCACTGACGCACTGCTTCTCTGGCCATGCTGAGGCCGCGTCCCACGTACAGCAACTAGAAGGATGTGCATCTATGAAATACAACTATCTGCTGGGGCTTTGGGGGAAAAAAATAAATAAATAAAATCTTAAAAAAAAAATGGCATATCCATACAATAGAATAATAACAGGAATCCATACAATAGAATAATAACAGAAAATACGAATCTATGCTACATAATGGATGAATCTCAGAAACATTATGCTAAGTGATAGAAGCCAGATGCAAGATGCACACAGATGCATATATTGTATGAGTCTGTTTCCATGAAATATCCAGAAAAAAGCAAATATAGAGAGACAGGTTAAATAAAAAATAGATTAGTTGCCGTAGGCTGGGGATGGAAATGGGGAGTGACTGCAAATGGCACAAAGTTTCTTTCAGGGTGATGGAATGTTCTGGAGTTAGATAATAGTGATGGTTGCATAACACTATATGTTTATTGAAAATCATAAAAAAATAATTGTCAGTGGTTCCTATTTGGACATTAAAAATTTGATTATCACTCCCAAACCGGAAAGTAAGCATGCATATATCCTCTAAATTATTTAATTTTCTCAAAGAGAACCTTATATCCTTTTCATATTTTGGACCCCAAAGTAATAGTTGACATTTATACACTGCTTTATCACTTAATAAGCCCTTTTGTCACATTGGTATTCACAATATCTCTCTATGAGGAGGTAGATGTTCTTTATTTCCCCTGTTTTTCCAGTAAACAGTATCTCACAATTTTGATATTTAATTTACTTATTGGTCATTTTTTATTCTGGGGGAAGAATTTGCCTCATAGTGTTTTGCTCATAATATGTTTTCTTTATGCAGCATGGCTGAAATTTTTCTTGCTAAGTAGTTGTCCGTTTATGTAATTGATGGGGTTGGTGGTAGTAAAAATAAGCATAAGTAATATTCTTAGTAAATTGGCAAGTGGTAATTGAATTGCCGGGAAGTTCTGTGCCCCATGTGGCTGAGCCACGTAGCCCTCAGGTGGGGTGCGCAGGAGGAACGGTGACAGCCAGCATTTAGCCTGTCCTGGACAAGGGGGTCAGCCTCTGCCCACCGAATGTGCCTCTCCCCTCCTTTGGGGCCATCTCCTGCCCATGTCCGGACAGAGAGCATTGTGGGAACTGCACCTGCAAAGTTCTAGCATTCCCCACCCCCTTTCCCTTGACACGTGTTATATAATGATCATCTATTGAGGTCGTCTTGTTTCAAATCATAATTCTATTTGGCCAAAGCTCACTCTTTATCAAATGATGCTAAATTTATACAATACTTTGCCATCCTTTTTTCCTTTTAAAAATCCCCTTATATACCCTCTCATTCTCAGAAACCTGATGGACAGATAACAGGGGAAGAATTGCAACATATTCTAAATTGCATGGTTGTAAAAATAAGTGATTCAGACTTCAAAGAACTAATGCAAACACTTGACCCTGGAGGTGCTGGCTCTGTCAACGTCAACACGTTTATTGAACTGCTCGAAGACAACCCTAAGGTAGGTTTGACAACAACTTCATGTTTGATTTTCTGTTTTACTATTCTTAGTAAAAATAAGAGATACTGGTGAAATATGATGCTGGTTTAAATAAATGAATGACTTCACATTTTTCAGCTGAGTTAATTTTCATTTTAAGTAAGTGAAAGTTTAAGTAAGTTAAGTGTTTAAAGGTTGTTTGATTTTAACTTTTAGTTTCTAAATCTTGTTGAAGGGAGATATTTGACATTTCTGAAAACCCATCCTTGAACGAGGGCACCTTTATATGCAGGATGTAACTTCTTTTCACAGCTCTTCAACTCACGCCTCTTGCAACGGTGTCTTAAAGAGGTGTGTTTGTGAATTACTCCTCTGGTTCATCAATATTTTTAGAGTTTTTATGTTAGTTCCCCTTTTAAAAAGTAACTGCTTATTGCCTCTAGTGACTAACACTTGCTTTTAGTATTTGTTTCTTTAACAAATAGCATTCTATTAGAAATGCTTCTTTAATAGCTATTAGCATTTAAAAATTTTAAGAACTTTTAAAAATTAAATTCATTTCAGGTAGTGTGTGCAATGGCATTAACAGATTCTTGTTGCAATGTTTGTTAAAGGCTTCTTTTAATAGGTACAAATTAGCTTTTCATTTTAATATTATGATTTCCTTAGTGCCCACCTGGTGCAAGGTGACAACCACATCCTCAATCAGCATCAGTTGGTCCTTCTTGAGCTCTAATTCAAAACTGAGTCCCAGAGCCCTTTCACAGGCAGAAGCAAACAACGGCACCTTCTCCTGAGCTCCGCTGTGGGACAGACCCTGTGTTAGCTCTTGAGAATCGTTGCCTCTGACCATCACAGCAACCCTGCACATGGCCATCTTTTTTCTTTAAAAACAAAAATATAGACGTGTAAGCAGTCTGCTCTGCATGTGGCAAGTGGCATGATCTTTGCTTAATATAAATCAGATCCAGTCAGCTTCCATGCTTAAAACCCTCTAATGGCTTTCAGAACTCGTAGGATAAAGCAGAACTTCCTAACCTGGTTGACAAGGTGCCCTAGTGGTCCAGCCCTGCTGCCTCTCTCACTGTCTCCTTGTCCTCGGGCCCCAGGCTCCCTGCTCCATCCTTGGCGTGTGCTGCAGCTCCTGCCAGGATTCCCCTCCTGCTTTTCTTGTCTATGACAGGTCTCAGTGCGCCCAGCACCTTCCCAGGGACCCTCCCTGACTCCTCTGATGAAGTCTGTCTTGTGGTCATCGACCTCACACACCTGTCGCAGTCACGGTGTCACGTTTGTGTCACTATGTGGTCATACCTCCATGAAGGCAGGGGCCTTTCTGTTTTCACTGCCCAGTGTACCCCCTGCTGGGGAAAGCCCAGTGTCAGGCACACTCAAAAAATGATATGTTGAGTGAAATTAATATAAATGAATGAAATTAGAAAAGACAGATATGCAAATAGAAGAAAATAAAAATCACTAATTCTAACATGGAGGAATTATACTTTGTTGTATATTATTTACCCACCCTTATGCTTTGTTGTATATTCTTACAAACCTCTATACACACACACATGCTTTTGGGGAGCAGTTTTATTGAGGTATGATTCATATACAAAAACTGCGTATTGAATGTACACAATTCGATGAGTCGTATACATACTTTCACATATGACAGGTGTTTTATTTTAAAATGAGATCATACAATTAATGACTTTTTAGTTATTTACTAACATATTGTTAACACTTAATGTCAATAAAAATTCTGCTACATAATTTTAAAAGATACAGAGTAACTGTTCCCTGTTGTTATAACCTAGCTGTTCATGTTTTTTTCCTTTTATAAATTTAGCTATAATGAATGTGGTGGTGCCTGCTTTTTTGCATCACTCTATGATTATTTCTTCACTATAAATTTCTAGAAATGGAATTATTGGGTCAAAAATATATATTTTATTTTTAAAATTATTTTAATTATTTTAAAAGAGGAATATATGTATAAAGTACAAAATGCAAAAGATGCAAAGGGAATATGGTGAAAAGTGAGTTTTCCTTCCACCTCTGTTCCCTCGCCACTCTCCAGAGGCAGTCATTGTCACTCTACACTCTGTTGATTATCAAACTGTCTAGTATTATCCCTTGTCAATGCTGGCAACTTGCTTTCTTTTCCATTTTTGCCATTCTGGTAGGCAAAAATGCTGTCTCATTATTCTTTTACTTTGAATTTATTTAATTTCTAGCTGATGGATTTTTGCATGTTTATTGTACTTTTTTTTTTTAAATAAGTGCAAGTTTAATGTTATTATGCCCATTTCCAGATGAGGATTAGAAGGCAAACTCAGCTGCTTAAGGTCTCAAAGCTATTGGCTAATCAGGGGCAAAGCTGACCGTCCCTGTCCGTCTGCCTGCAAAGCTCCTACTGGCTTTATGAGCGATTTGTATTTATATTCTTTCTCATTCCCAATTAGATAAGAAAAATATCCTCCTCTGCAGACACCAAGGCACCTCTCCTCCTGGCCTGGGATTCAGTAAGTAATGCTTTTCGATGTGGTCCCAGGTGCTCCCGCCCCAGGTTACGAATGTGCAGCTTGGTAAATACGTTTGTTTTTTATGTTAGGTGGAAGAAATTGTTCATGACGCAATTACTAGAAACCTACAAGCTTTCTATAAAATGCTACGATCGTACGACCTCGGAGACACAGGGCTCATTGGTCGAAATAATTTCAAGAAAATCATGCGCATATTCTGCCCATTTTTAGCAACTGAACATTTAATAAAGTAAGTTTTTTGGTAACAAAGTTAATTCATGTCATGTTTTTCATCGTCTGTTTTATAACTCTAAACCTTTTTCCAGGCATGTTTGCAATACTAATAGGAATATTGATAATAGCTACTGTTTATTGTGTCCTTGCTAACAGTGGACGTTGGTTGAGAGTTCGTCATATGCTATATGATTTAGTCCTCACACAACCACGTGAGGCAGCTCTCATTCCTTTTCATGGATAGGGAAACTGAGGCCTGGAGAAGTTAAGTACCTACTCAAAGTCACACAGCCAGTAAGTAGTGGAGCCTGGGTTTCAGGGTCTCCATGACTCCTCTGCTCTTAATCCTTATCCTATTTGACCTCCCAGGGTATCTGGCTATGATCAGCCACCCCGTAAATAGTAGCTTGAATTATGTTTTGTTAGTTTAAAACTTAACTTTAATGGATGCGCCGGAGCTGGAGGGGGACAGGGGTGTTCAGAGAAAGAGGTGAACAGCGTCTTGAGGGCCCTCTGGGCTCCTGCCCTGTGTCTTCACCCCGCACACGTCTCCTCTTCGGGCAGAGAGCCCACTTGCTTCTCTCTGCAGACGACCCTGACGACCTACCGCTCGCAGCCTGCCGCCCCGCAGGGGCCGATGCCTCCCGCTCCTGCACCCGGAGGCCCGCAGTCCGCTCAGGCTCCGGGCAGCGCTCAGAGCTGCACGGCCTCAGAGGTTGTTTGGTCCAGTGTCCCCAGTGTGGGCAGTGACCTGGGAGATTACTCGAGGTGGACGTCCGATTGACTCACAGGGAAGAAAGTACTCTAATTCTCATTCAGCCCTTCCAACTGGCATGTGAAAAGTCTTGTTGGTCGCTTTTGTTTATGTTGCAGTGATTTAAAGTGACGCGGGACACAGCTGGTCCCTGGTAGCGGTTGGCCACTTGGGTTTCCTTTCGTGGACGCTCGTGTTTCAGAGCCCGTTTCTCCTGTGGCTGGTTCTTGTAAGAAAAGAAAGGTTTATCAGAAGAGGAGGGGGAGGCAGAGGCTTCCTGAGCAGGAGAGACTCACAGAGAGTGTGGCGTGCTGGGCTGGGCATTTGCGCTCATCCAAGTTTATTGAATGGTTGTAGAAAGATCAATTTGCCAGTGTATGGAAGAAACATGGGAAAGAGGAGAAACAGGTGACAGCAAGTCAAGAGAGAAGGTTCTAGAAGGAGCTCAGGGGAGGGGTGAGGGCCTGGGCTGGGGCGGGAGAATGGAGGAGAAGCGAGAGGCTCATGTTGACGTCGGGTCTGCAGGGGCTTCAGCCACTCTTGGCCTTTGCTGTGTGTGGTCACTCGGGAGGGGGCCCAGGATTGATGGGAAGTTCACTTATTCCTGAAACTTAGTCTTTCACTCAATGAGTATTAGGGAGTACCTAGTGCATACCCAGCCCCACATAAAAGGTTTACAGATATCCCTTTCTTTCCAGGACAGTCAAATATGGGGGAAAGAGATGCAGACAAACCCAGCATGGCGTATAAGCCCTATAGGAATGTGTGGACAGGCTAGGAGAACACGGAAGAGGAGCACTCACTGACAGCCGGGTGGGTGGGGCGGGTGGCACCCGTGCGGGGAGCTCCCCAGGGATGTAATGCTTGAGTCTGGAGAAGAAAGAGAAGGGCATTTCAGGACAAGGCATAGCAGGGAGAAGCCCAGAGGACTAGGGGCACATGGCACATTTGGGCCCTGACAAGTCACGAGGGACCACTGGGCCAGGACATTTTGTTGGGAAGAACAATAGGGGGATGATGCTAAGGGATGGGCAGGGTCAGGCACCATACTAAGGAACTGGATTCATCTGGAAGGGCAGTGGTTCTCCACCAGCATCTTAGAACCATCTGGAGGGCTTTGAGAATCCTGATGCCCATGCCCTGGCCACAGGCTGGGCCAGGCATTGTTGTGTTAAAGTCCCTGCTGGCTCCCATGTGCAGCCACAGTTGGGAAGCACAGCGGAGAGGGAACTGGAGCCTGTGAGGTGGTTTTGGATAGGGGCAGGTGACAACTTCAGATTTGTGCTTTATAATGATCCCTCTGGCTCCAGTGAGGAGAACGGCCTGTAACAGGGAGAGAGGAAAATGACAGGTGCTTGAAACAAGTGGTGGCAGAGGCACTGCAGAGGGGTGGCCACTTTGTGATGGCGGAGGGTCGAGACTCCGTGACTGCGGACGCGGAGGTGATGGAAGAGGAGGGAAGGGAGTCTCCGGTGCCCGCCAGGGGCTGCTCGAGCAGCTGGGCGAGAGGCCGTGCCATTGCCGGTTAGGAAACACTGAAGGAGTCAGCAGTTGGGGTGAAGACACCTGAGGGAGACTCCAGGAGACGTGGGGCTCGAGGAGGACTCTGGGCCGAGATGCAATGCCAGAGTTGCAGGGAGTGCGGAGAATGCGGTGTTGAGAAAAGGATTCACGTGTGTCATAGACATCCTTTGCATTTGCTTGTGCGCCGGAGGTTAGAAGTTAATGGAAAGCCAGACGCTGAAGCCAGAATTGAGAAGAGAGAAGAGAAAGCAGATGGAGCCAGGACCGGAAGAGGGGCAGGGAGGGGCTGATAAGGGAGCTGCACCTCCAGACTGCTGTTTCCTCCGTGCACGGGGAGGCGAGACGGAGATCATGAGCTGAGAGGGGAGACTGGGGGTGGGGCAGGGAGCTGGGAAATTGTTACAGGTTTGGAGCAATTCCAAGGGGCGAGAGAAAGGAACCTCTTAGAATCTCTGTTTTCTTGTCCATAAAAAGGAAGATGTCACCCAAACTTCAGGCATTCATATTCTACCTCAGTACATTTTATTTTCTTTATATCAACTCTTCTTTTTCTTGAGTATATTAATTTGTAAAAAAAACACAAAAAACAAAAAACACGCTTTTCTCATCACCGTACATGTAAACAACATCACTCACCCTAAAGAGGTTATCCTAAAACAGGATATCATGAAAACAATATGATTCAGTCCTAATGAGATGTCTCTCTCTGCCAAAGGCTCTGAGCATGAGACTTGCAATCACTTTGTTAAAATGAAGGTTAATCGGTAGAAAAAAAATTATATGAAATACGTTAGATATCACTTGAAGTAAAAGAAATGCAAATTTGCAAACATACGTTAAAGATAGTGTTCAGTGCTGTCAAGAAGGTGGAGAAAGTGGTCCTCTCACGTGTGCTGTTGGAGTATGAATGATGACCCCTCTTTGGAAATCTGTTTGGTGTAACAAGAACCGCCCGGAATGGAGCTACCCTTGGTCTCTGTAATTCGTTATCATGAACACCCTTGGAGGGTCGGTCAGTGTGCAGGTGGAGTAACTTGCCAGACTTGTCAGGTGCGTGGCCTGGGGTGGGGTGAGAAGGAACCCGGGGTGAGTCTAAATTTCTGGCTCGAGCCCCGGGCACTCAGGATTGTCATCAGAGACAGGGAGGCTGGAGAAGAACGGTTTCAGGAATGGAAATCGGCAATTCCGTTCTGGACATGTTAACCTGGGGAGGAGATTGGTGACACGTCACCATCCAGAGCGGCTGGTCCCTCTGTCCCCACAGTTACTCTCTGTCACCCAGCTCCTTTTTCATGGCTCTTATTTGGTTGCTTATGTTTATTATCTGTGCCGGCCACCAAGGATGTAAAGGCAGGGACTTTGTCTGTCTCTTCAGCCCTGAAACCCCAGTATCTGGGGGTAGAAAAGTGCCCGGCTCATGGTCAAGGCTCCTTAGGTGTTGAGTGAGGGAATGAATGAATGAACAAATGAATGAATGAATGAAATCTAATGTATTGGTCATGTAAGCAATTGGGTATTTGAGATGGCAGCCTCTCTGATCCACTCTCCATGATGTAGCCAGGCTTTGTCTGAGCTACAAGTGTGGTCACGTCAAAACCCTGCTGAAGGCGCTTGGGTGTCCTGTTGCCGTTAGGAAAACATCCAGACGCATTAGCAGAGCGTGGCTTCCCGGGCCCTCATGATCCTCGCGCCTTTCCAGGGCTCGGGCTCTGCAGCCAGGCTGCCTGGGCTCACATCCCAGCTCAACTCTGGACTAGCTGTGAACTTGGGCAAGTTACCCACTCCTGGCCTCTCTTTCCTCATTCAAATATGACTCACAAGAGTTGTGGGAAGGATCAAATGAGATAATGGACATAAAGCCTTCCACCCGGTGCCGAGTCCCCAGGAAGTTCTCATAGATGTTTGCTGGGGCTGTTCCTGCTGGTCTCAGCTCAGCTAGACCGAACTGCTTCCTCTTTCTTGAAAATGCCGAGCCCTCTCTTGCCGCTGGACTTTCAGATGATCTGTTCCCTTGGTTCTGAATGAACAGTTTCCCGGCCACTTGAAACTCCATGAGGTGGGGATTGCTCTAGTTTGTTCACAGTTGTAGGACAGTGCTCAGTACTTAGTAGCATAAGTATTTATTGAAGCAATTATAATCACGAGTACTTACTGAGTGAAGTATGGCTTCAGAGCTCGTGCTCTGACCCCTCGTTGTGTGTAAACCATCAGTATGACATCCTGGTACTGTTGTTACTGCTGCAGCGTATCGAGCACACGCACACAGAGCCTGCCAGCCCCAGGGCCGGGAGCTTTACGTGGATCCGCTTACTCGATTTTTACAATAATCCTTTGAGTTGATACTTTTATTGTGTGCATTTTACAGATGAGGAAACTGAGCGCAGAAAGGGAAATGTGCCCCAGGTCAGCGGTTCTCAACTCTTTTAGACCCTTAAAAATGATTGAAGACCTCAAGAGTTTTTGTTATATGGAGCATATCTACTGGTGTTTACTGTATTAGAAATTAAAACCGAGACATTTAAAAACCATTATTGCAGAAAACAAAAATGTACTTCCTTGCTGTGTTTCCCTGTGAGCTCAGGGAAGACTTTGGAATTTCAAAATAATGGTTTTTGTTGGATGATAATGAGGTCACAGAAATGATAGCAGGTGTAACCAAGGGTAGCCGGTAACGAGCTAGTAAAGTGCCGCAAAGAAGCTGAGTTAATCCCTGGAAACTCACTCCAGCTCCTCATTTATACCCTAAATGTTCCCACAGCCTTGGGGAACCCAGCCTACACGGGCACGCCTTCCATCAGCCGTCACAGCGAGGGGTGATCACGCACCATGTACGTAGACTCTGAGAAGTCCCTGTCCACACGTGAGAGACTCCGAGTGGAAAAGACACATGACGTCTTAGTATTAATGTGAAATGGTTTTGGCCTCACTGGTGCCCTGGAAGTGTCCGCAGACCACACCTGTGGCCGCCTGCCTTCAGCCCTGGAGCTATGACGGCAGAGCTGATGTTCAAATCCAGGGAGGCCGATCCCAGGGCCACGCCCGTAGCTGCTGTGCCCTGCCGCCTTGTACGTTGTAATGAACATGCGGAATTTTGTTTTGGGCCTCAGGCTTTACCAAGTTTGCAACAATGAGCATGTACAACTTTTATGATTTGAAAAATATTAACAAATGAAATGTTGACAAAGAAATAGATCCTGCCACATTAGTGGTTTCTTAAATTTTTCTAAAATATTTGCATATGCCGAAATTCTCATATAAGTATTTCCATAAGGGTTGAGAACAGCTGACGGGGGGCACGTTACCCTTTCTGCGCTCAGTACATAAGATAAATACTACCAAAATTTACAATTTAAAACATTTCTTTCTTTTTTTACATTTGTTATATCTGTATTGCAGTATTCTGTACAAACAATAAATTGCATGAATTTAAATGATACAATTTGAGGAAATCCATCATGTGTATACATCCATGAAACCATCACCAAGCTATCAATCAAGACATCAAACATTTTTATCACCCCCAAAACTTCCTTGTGCCCTTTTGTGATTCATCTCTTCTACCCCTTGCAACCACTGATCTGCTCCCTGTCACTACGGATTACTTTGCATTTTCCAGGATTTTATAGAAATAAAAGCATACAAGATGTCCTCTTTTTTGTCAGGCTTTATTCACCATGCATAATGATTTTGAGATGCATTCATGTGGTTACATGTATCCACAGTTGGTTCCTTTTCATTGCTGAGTAGAATTCCATTCTGTGGCCTTACCACCATTTGTGGATCCGTTGTCCATCTGTTGATGGACATTTGGTTTATTTCCATTTTTTGGCTATTACAAATGCAGCTGTGCATATTGTACAAGTCTTTGTGTGGACACACATTTTTATTTCTCTTGGGTAGATGCCTAGGGCTGGTTTCTCTGGTAAATGTATATTCAGTGGCCTAACTGTCTTCTAGAGTGGTTCACCATTTACATCCCACCAGCAGTGGGTGAGAGTGGGAGTTAATTCACATCCTCACCAGCACTGGGTGGGGTCTGTCTTTTTAATTTTTGCCATTCTAATGGGCGTGTTCTAATTCTTTTTAAAATTCAGACTCTGCAGTAAGTTTCAGGATAGTGCTTCGGGAAGGATCCTTTACAAGAAGCTGTTGGCGTGCGTAGGAATTAATGGCCCACCCACCATCTCTCCAGTTCTTGTTCCGAAGGATCAGCTGTCGACTGAGCATTCTCAGCAAGAGGCACAGCAGCAGCCGGATCTTTCCGAGAGGTGAAAACACAAAAGCACGTGTCAAGACCATAGTCCCTGTTGTGGAAGAGTAAATATTTGTTGACTAAATGAGTATTTTAATATTTTATTATTTTGATAAGAAAGATGGCAGACTATAAATACAGTGACTAGAGTCAGGGAATTTTAGAGCCAGCAGAGATCTTAGGAATTCTTGAATTGACCTATTAATTTTGGAGATGAAAGCAGAGGTCTGAGAGGTGTGGGGCCTTGCCTCAGGTGATTCACAAACTTAGTAGCCATCGTGCGTGGATCGAGAACCCAGGACTCTCACCTCCCAGAGGGCCTGTCTGCCACTCAACTATTACACACCTGCATGCACATTTATTCTTTTCCAGAAACTTAGATTCCTTACCACCGTTTAATATTTATTGCAAAATACACTCATTAAACCGCTTCACATTTTCTAATGTGAATGACAGAATTATTAAATGATTGCCAAATTGAATTGTAACAGTAAAACATACTTAGTCAATCTATTAAAAATCGGACTGATGAATATGCTAGCCCTTCTTCATTTTGAAAAATATAGGTTTAGTCTAATAAAAAGATATTATTTTAACTTGCTTGTTCATAGCTTATAATAAATCCATAAGGAAAGGTAAAATGGAGAACTATTCAGCAGACTGCACTTTGTCATAGCCCTTTTAAAAAGTGCTTAAGTAGAGAGTGATGGGAATATTTTAATGCTATGCTAATGGGATTTGAATATCTGGGCATTTTAGTAGTAGCTGCCTTATAAATGGGCAGAAAATGGTGTTTTAAGAGAAAGGTTAAATATCCTGTGATGAGATATGCCTGCCTCCTAAAACCAGTGAAAGAAGTAATGGCAATTAAGCATTTCATAAAATGTGGGCGTTCCTGGAGAGCTCCTAGAGGCGACAGAAGCAGCAGGAAGGAGTTGGAGTCCATTCTCCATGACCATCTCTTGGATGTTCTCTGCCCAAGATGGGGCCCGAGAGATTTCTGGAAAGCTGAAGAAATGATTCTTCTCCAGTCTCGCATACACTCTCACTCTCACACACCCAGCACGTCACATCACACGAAATCTATATTTTATACATCAAGTTGATTGTATAAATCAGCTTGGGGTGATTGTGGACTTCCCTTCCTTCCTGTGGATGTTTGATGACTTCTTTGATCTAGTTACCACAGAATGGCCTATTTAATTTAAAGCTCTATAATGGGCCCTGACTTTTAATTTTCCCAGTTCAGAAAAATACCCTTTTTCAGCCACGTCTGCCCAGTCACATGCCAGCTCAAAGCATAGTGGAAATCCTAGCCCAGGGACAACATGTCCTCTTCCCTGAAGCTCCGCACCCCGCCTGCCCCCACACACTGGGGTTGCAGGAAGAGCTTTGACCTGACCCGGAGCTGCTGACCTCCAGTTCTGGCTCTGGAACCTACAAGAAGTCCCCACGTCTCTCTGTCTATCTGAGCGTCTGGTTCCTCGTTTGTGAACCGGGGGTGGTAAACTTCGTGGTGGTGGTGGGTGGCAAGGGGGATGGGGAGGTCCGTAGGAAGTGCTCTGCTGGATCTAAGTGCCTGCTTGTGATTTTAGAACCAAGCCCGCGGAGAGTAAAAGCACCTTGACCAAGAATATGACCAAGGATGAAGTTATCGAAAAACTCAAAAACTGTATACAGCAGCAGGACCCTGTGTTCAGAAAGCGATTTCTTGACATCAGCAAGGAACCTCATGGCAAAATTAACGTGCACGACTTCAGGAAGGTAGGAGAATGGGTTTGTCTGTGTTCTTTCTCTCCTGAAGAAGTTCAGTTGCTTTCTTATACTAACATGCTCTAAAGCATAGGAAGTAAGTTTTCAGTAAGGGTTTGTTCCAGGGCAAAGCAGATCCATTTCTAGGCATCTTTCAATGATTTAAAAGGATTCTTTTAGCCAAAAATGTCTTTGCCAACTGTCTTCAGAGAATATTTTGATATGGATGTGGCCGGTTTTTGATATTTAAACTTTCAAAACAAAGCATTCGTTGATGCATTTGGCCGTCCACTGGGTACCTGGCCCATGCATCCTGAGAATGAAAGCTGCTTAGGCCCCTCCCCGCCACTGAGGAGCCCGTGCTGCTGTGATGACAGAGCTGTGGTTTGTTCCTTGAGAAAGGGGGAAAAAACCCGGGAGTAAAATATGGGATGCTCAGATTGCTGATTTGCATGTGCTTATGGGAACAGGCAAGGGCTTGCCAGAAAGGACATAGACTTCTCTGGAATTAATTTAAATGATTGCTTAAAATTCCTATTATGATCCCTCTAGTAATCATCTTCAGCTATTTTTAAGGAAAGCGTGTCAGCTAATGTGTAGCAGTGTCCACGTGGACAAATTTAGAAGAAGGCAATGAAATATATTTCCAAGAAGAGAATAATTATATTAGTAGCTGCTATTTATCTAGCGCCTGCCCCCATGCCAGGCGCTGTAATAGGCTCTTAACCTGTCTTGTTTCCGAGCCTCCTGACAGCAGCATCGTGGAGGATGGTGGAGGAGGGAGCGGGCTCGAGGCACAGAGGTGGGATTAGATAGCTATTGAGACCATCCAGACCTCCCCCTCCCCAAACAAAACAAAACAAAACATGTGCAGGACCCAATGCTCTGTGAGCATATGGGGCATAGTGAGGAAGACAGATTCGAGAAATACTTGGGCATAAGTCAGGGGTAAGGGAGCGGAAAGACTTGAGGATGGTTCCTAGACTTCTGGTTTGGGGGACCAGGTGCCTGATAATTAGTCATTGATGAGTCTGATGAGAGCAGTTTCTGTGGAGGGAATGGTGGTAAGTGGGTGAGAATCATCTAACTCTGCCAGGGCGCCTTGTCCTGGATTCTGTTCCCCCCATGTCACCTGGCTCTAGTCCTGACCCCTAATGCGTAATAGTCTCCAGGGATCGCAGTGCTCAACGTTCTTGATTCATGGAGTCAGTTCATAGATTCATAGACACTAAGAACGGACTAATCTGCCTCTGAGTTTTCAGAGAGGGGAGGTGGTTACCTTAGAGAAGGGCAGTAGGTGGGGGCAAAGCTGGGATTAACACCTGTGGCTGCTGACTCCGAGGACAGCTTCCCACCTCTGATCACCTGAGAACGCCTTTAGATCCGTAAGCTCCGCGGCGGGTTCTTCCGTCTTACGGCTTTGTTTGCATCGGTAAGCCAGTGCCTCCCTTGTCCGCATGTCTAGGTCGAGTCCCAGACCACTCTCCTGAAACTTCAGGCCCGGGTACCCACCTGCCCACTGGACCACACTGGTGTCTGAGAGATGCCTGTGTTCTCCCCAAAAGCCACTCTGCCGGCCGCCTTTCCGTTCTCAGTCAAGGGCGACCTCTTTTCCAGTTGCTCAGGGCTAGAATCTTGGTGACTGTCTTGACTCTGCTCTTTCTGCCACGCCCACATCCAATTCATCAACAAAGCCTGTTGGCCGCCTTGGAAACCGTCCCGGAATACGATGACCGCTCCCCACCCCACTGCTGCCACCCACCACCTCTCGCTGGTTATTACAGCAGCCTCCTCGCCGCTCTCCCTGCTCCTGCCCTTGGCCCACCACTGTTTATTCTCAACCCAGCCTCCAGGGGGACCCTCCAGCAAGTCAGTCAGAGGGGGCCACTCCCGCTCGGAACCCTCCAAAGGCTCCCCGTCTCACCCGAATAAAAACCAGCGTCCTAGAAAGGCCTAGAAGGCCCCGCGTGACCCCACCACCTGTTAGCTCTCTGACTTCACTTCTCACCACCGTCCCCCGTGCTCAGCACACTGCAGCCGCACCAGCCTCCTGCTCTTCCTCAGACATGGACCCGCTCCCGCCCTTGCGCCGGCCGTGCCCTCCTCCTGGAGCGCCGTTCCTCCAGTATCCGCGTGGCTGCCCCCTCACCTCCTTCAAGCCTTTGTCCAATGGCACTTCTCCCACTGAGGCGACCCTGACGTTCCCGTGGCAAATACAACCTGCCCTCTCCCCTTGATCTCCTTCCCTCGATTCCTCTTCCCACAGCGTCATCTCCTACTGCCGCGCATATTGTACTTATAGTCCTTCTGTTCATTTCTTTATTTTGCTTGTTTGCTTGTCTTCCGCCATTAACCCATGTGCCCCAGAGGTAGACATTTTCATCTCTTTGGGACAGTGATGCCTTCCAAGTGCTTCGCACATGGTAGGGCGCAGTAAACGTTTGCTGAATGAATGGATGAATTTCAGCAGAACTAGAATCCCCAGTGGAGCCCTGAATGGACGCCACCTGAGGCCTGAGGGAAGCGGGGTTTCAGAAGCCCGTTGGGATTCCTAGACATGAGGCTGGTTCCCACACCTGTCCGTGGCGGAGCCCCTAACCTATCTAGCCCCCTTCTCTGGCCCCTGCGTTTCTCTGCATTCGGGACGACCTTGAGGGGCAACTCCCTGAACAGTTGTTCTGCTGTGCTTCCTGGCAGTCCCTGCATGCCTCTCCCTCTCCCTGTTTCTGGTGTCCCGGAGACTCCCTGTCTCCTGCAGACGTGCCCCTGGCGAGCGGAAAAGGGAGACAGAAACCATGAAAGACCCACGTGCCAGGAGAGACGTTCGTTGTTTTTTTTAACATAGAAATTAACAACCAACTCACTGTGAACCCAATTAGGCAAATTATCCTCTGGTTTCTCTCCCAGTGACTTGTTGGGTTTAACCTTTGGGAAACATCCTGTCGTGCCAAGCCCTTTAGCTTGAAGATCCACGACCGTGGGGTGGTTTAAACAGTCTACTAGGGATCTGGGTTTGAACATCATAAGCCCATAATTTCAAAGCATTGTGCGAATTGTCGTTGTTAGTTGAAGAGATTGTTTATAGATCAGGGTGATTCTACTGCCAGTGAAGTCAGAGCTAGGAAAATCACGGGCTCATTCTGTAGAAAGAAAGAATTTAGGTTAGACGTAATGCAGGGCATCCAGATGTTAAAGGTTTGGGAAGGTTGAACTTCAGCGGTAGGGAAAGCTTTGGAGTCAACTCCTCTAGAGATCTGTAAGTGTAAATGATGATGATAGTAATTCTGTCATGGTGACAACAGCAGTGATCACACTAACTGCAGTGAGCACGCTAACCATCACTGGGATCACGATGAGGATGCGAGGGTAATCGCTCCAGCTACCGCTCCTCGAACCCCGTGTGCTCAGGCCCTATGGACGTTGCTTCACGGATGCTGTTTCCAATCCTCACAGGTGCCCCATGAGTTGAGGTATAGGTTACCTTCTACCTTCACAAGTGAGGAAACCAAAGCTTAGGAGTCAAGATAATGGCTCAGCATTGCTGGGCTGGGAAGCCGTTCAGTCACTTGCATTTGGATCCATGTCTGTCTATATCAGCCTCAGGCCCTTGCTGGGTGTAATACGAGCAGCTGGGTGTAGTGTAGACTGGGTGGGTGTAGTATAGACTGGGTAGGTGCAATTGATGGCAGCTTCCACCTTGTATCTGGCCTGAGTTTTGTGAGAAGGAGGCTAATTTTGATAGCAGTGCCCCTCTTCCTGTCATTTTGGTTGTGGATATGCAGTGGTCTTGCCCTTCTCTTCCCCCAAATCTGTATCACACCAGTTACAGCAGTGAAGTGGTTGCAGCGTTACACCCCAGGGGAACTGGGGGTGAAGCTCTGAGTCCCGTGTATCCGCCTGCCCAATTATGCCTGCATACGGTGGTTCATCATCTGAACGTGGGTCGCGCTTAGCCGTTGTCAAGGATACCTTGGACTCTAAACTAGAAGTGCTAATTATTTATTCTCACCAGCGTCACCTTCCCTGTGGCAGGGGCAGAAAGTGGTTGGCTGTGACGCGGGTTCAGTGAAGGAGAACTGTAAGAATAGAATCCAGAGCCAGGTGGGAACTTGCAGGTCACCAAAGTCATTGAGTCCCCACATTGTCACTGCAGAACACTGTTACGTGTTCTCACCACCGTGGTCAAGAAGATTCTGTCCACTATACAAAATCTGTTAACTAATCATCTATCTCCCCCTCTTTTTTCTTGCTTTAATCTAATTGATGCCAGAGTTTCTGATTAATGTGAGATACCAGTGACACCACACTGAGTTGACAGTCCTGACAGAGGCAGAGCTACAGCAGTTTTAAGGAACTCAGTGTGCTTTTCACGGTTAAATGTGTCATTTCCACTGGGGATGGGGAAAAGGACTCTTCTTTCTGGAATTGTGCTAGACCTGGTCTGGGTATTTTGTGTCATGCATTAAATCATTTCTCACAACAACCCTGTAAGGTGTGTTCTTTCATCCAGCAAACCCTCCTCTCCCAGTTCATTGCTCTGGCCACTGCACTACATGGCCTGTGACTTTTGCATACTTTAAATGTGTCGTTTTATTTAGATAACAAGTCAAGAACTGGTGGTGTTGCAGGAAAACTGTTTTTGAACTTGAGAGTGATTTAGAATCTTTATATGTCTTCTCTAGATACTTTTTCCTCCCCTTTCCCTCTCCTTTATATGCTGAGTTAGCAGCAAACCCAAAAAACAGTGTCTTAAATAAGAGAGGTGGCTATTTTCCTCTCTTGTCACAAGGAGTCCGGAAGTTGTCCATACAAGGCCAATGCAGCAGCTCTACAGTGTCTTCAGAGACCCAGGCTGCTTCTAGCTTTCCACTCTTTTAGTCTCATCCTCATGCATATAAGATAGCTGCTAGAGCACCAGCCATCACACACGTTTCAGGCATAAAGAAGGGGAAAGATGAAGGGCAAGAGGCTTAAGCCAGACAAATCTTTCTTTTTTTAAAGGGCTTTCTTGAAAGCTTCTTCTAGCAGCTTCTACTTACATTTTATTGACCAGGACTATGTTATTTGAAGAGATATCTATATGTATAAAATATATGTGATTTTTTGGCTGGATACATTACTACCTCCAGAAAAAGCAAGGTTCTGTTCCCAAGGGAGAAGGAGAGAATATGTATTAGGGAAGCAAATATAACCATCTCTGCCGTCTTTTCTCCCAGTAACATTTTGAGGGTGCCTGTTGCAGACCTGGTCTAGATAGGACTAAGCCACGTGGGGAACATGGGTAAAGCAGAATTTCCACTGCTTGGGGCCAGTGGCCCCCTTGGGAAGCAGCCTGGGAACAGAAAATGACAAAACACCCAAGGACACATGAGTCACAATTAGTCTAATTGAGTAATTAGACTAGTTGAGCTGTTCCATCCATCAGGAATTTGAGGGCAGCTTTACCATTCGAGTTCCCTCTAACTGGCTGTTCCTGCTGGAAAATTGTTGTTCTTCACTCTCGGTAAACACACTGAACACTGTTTAGCTCACTGTTATTCTTAGTCCCTTCTCCGAGTCCCAGCTGGGGCCTCTGGAGGCAGACACGGCCTGCAGAGCTCACCAGCAGACTCGCAGAGCCCCTGAGACGTGGATTGGGGAAGCAAGGTCTCTAATAGCCCGACCCAGCAGCCCAGATTCTTAGCGCCCTCGGCTCCTTGCTCCTCAGCTGCTGGAAGGCAAGGACAGCTCGCTTTGCTTAGCAGGAGCCGAGCGTTCCTTCTTTGTCCCAGCAGAGCAGCTCACGCTCTCTGGCGCTGGTCAGACTCACATATCCGGGGATTTGCCTCCTCCCCACCCCACGACCATCACTTCCTAATCACGTCCGGTCTCGCCCACTGAGGGGACAGGAACCCGGATGTAAACCAAGGCTCACGAACACCACTGGGCATCTCCTAGCCCTTGGGTATGGGTGAGAAAACTAAATGACTGTGGTGACTCTGGGTGAATTCGATTTTTTTTAAAAGTGAAGCGTTCAGTATTTTCATTCATCTGGTTTGAAATCTTCCCTTGGGAGCATGCAATTCTGGGAAACAAAACAGACATTTAAAAACTCTTCATTACGTATTATGGTCAGTTTTGGGAGGGCAAAAACACACAACTAAGGGAACAGCAAGAGGGACAGACACTTCTATGGTAAGAGAGACACAGATGCATCCACAGGAAGTCAGAGCCCAGAGAGATAGCGGGAGACCTTTATGGGGTCATCTCCCCATGTTTGCCCTTTTAGGGCTGTGGCTGCCAAAGGCTTTCAGTGTCATGTTGAAACATCCTGCGTGTTGACCACTGTCGGCACAGACAGGAGTTCCTGAGACTGCTCAACGGCTTCGTCAGACACAGCACACGGAGCACGGGTTTCCCATCCTGTGAGGGCTTATGGCCCAGCTCAGAAAACACTTAGGGAGAATGGCAGAAGTACCATGTTCTTGAGGACAGGTGGTGGGGAGAGGATGGGTAGACTTAGTTCTTTAGCTTCTTGTTCCAAAAGCTTCTTGATCTTGCAGGAGTACCCAGCTATGTGTTCTAGGTCCCTTACATCTTCCCTTTGTCTTACATGGTCCAAGCCCCACAAAACCATCAGAAGTCTATATTTATTTCTCCATCTTCCGGCAGGAAGGCTCTGCCGGAGGCCCAGCTGGATTCTCTCGGCACCCGGCTGTGCCCAACTGGCCGGGTCCTCAGGGCAGGCGCAGTTGCAGACCCTCAGGTGTCAAGTGACTGTGCCTCTAGGGCTTTCCATTGTTTCCTTTGTGCTCTCAGGGCCTTGCTCCCAGCTGGGCCTCTGTCTCCTAAGAACCACAGCATGGGGACTTGCATTCTGCTTTTCAGAAGTTTTTGATTTAGATCTTTAGACTCCAGGCCCGAGCAGGTCCAGAGGTCAGCTCATCTGGAAGGGGAAACCAGTCACGCTTTGAGCCTGCCCCTTCATGTCTCCAATTTTGCCTCTGCAGCACCACATAACTAGCGAAAGCTCTGCTGGAGTGGCCCTCTGCCTGGCCCAAACCTTTCTCAGTCTAAAGTCCACTCCCAGAACCATCAACCGTGCCCCGGGGAAAATGCCTTTGCTTGGCCTCAGTTCACCTCCAAAAGGTCCTTCCCGCCTTGGAATTTCAATCCCTTCAGACCTCAGGGCCTCCTCGGCTCTCTGATGCCTTCTTACTATTTTGTAATTGATTGGGCTCTTCTGGTTTTCATTGAGAATAAAATAGGCTTGCTATGAACTACTCCATCCTATCCGGAAGCAGAGGTTGAGATCTGTCAGTTTTATTAGTCTTCTCAAAGGAACAACTTTATTTGTATTGCTATGTTTCTCTTGTATATTTGTTTTACGTTTATTTATTTCTGCTGTTACCTTGATTATTTTCTTCCTTCTGCTTCATTGGGATTTATTTTCTGTTTCTAATTTCTTGAGATGTAATGTTAGACCACAGCTTTTCAGCCTCTGTGTCTCTAATATACAAATTGATGGCTATACATTGCCCTCTGAGTGCAGGTTTAGTCCCACTGTGCAAGTTTTGTTATATCGTATTTCCATTATCATTCAGTTCAAAATATTTTATAATTTCCCTTGTGATTTCTTCTTTTTGTGGTGGTTTATTTAAGAAGTATATTGTTTAATTTCCAAACAGTTGGTATTTTGTAGTTTACCTTTCATTATTGATCTTAAAGTTGATTCCATTGTGATCAGAGAACAGATTCTAAAGTCTAAATGACTTCAATCAAGCCTTGAAATACATTGAGGCTTGGATTATGACCCAACATATAGTCAATTTTGGTAAATGTTCCACAAGCCCTTGAAAAGAATATGCACTCCATCACAGATGCTCAGTTTTCTAAGTATGCCAGTTAGGTTGATTTTATTAGTTGTGTTTTTCGTAACCTCTATGTCATCAAAGTTTTGTCTACATGTTCCATTAGCTATTGAGAGAAGTGTGTTGAATTCGCCCACACGATTGTGGATTTGTCTAGTGAGATCCTTTTTTATTCTGTTGATTGTTGCTTTATTCACTTTGAAGCTAAATTATTGGGTACACATAGATTTAGAATTGCTGAAACTTCCTGTGAACTGTCTCCTTTATCATTATGACATGACTTTCCTGATACAGAGAATTGCTACTTGCCTTCAAGCCTATTTTTGTCTGATAATAATATAGTTACTCCAGCTTTCTTTTGATTAGTGTTAGCACGGTATACCCTTTTCTATCCTTTTACTTAAAACTTTCTGGATGCTTATATTTAAAGTAAATCTCTCATGGGCAGCCCGTAGTGTGACACTCTGCTACTTGGGGTATTCAGTCCGTTTTATGTTTATTGAATTACCGATATAGTTGGTTTTATATCTGTCATCTTAATTTTTTTCTGTTTGACCCAGCTATCTCATGTTTCTTTTTCTGACGTTTCTTGCCTTCTTTTAGATTATTCAACTATTTCTATTATTCCCTTTCCCCTCTATTAGCTTGCGGGTAAGCACGTTCTTCTGTCGGTCCTAGAGAATGCAGCAGGCATCCTGTCTTGTTGGGTGTGGTTGAAGAGCAGTGATTATGTGTTCCACCTCCCTAACAATGCCAGCCTTTAAAAAGACTTCAATTTCACTTTCCCAGTCCTATCTTTTGTGTTATTGTTGTCATGCATTCCAATTTCACATATATGGTGAATCCCACGAGACACCCTTTTGTTGTTTTTAGAGTAAATAAGCTGTCGCGTGTATCTACCCAGTTACCCTTGCTGTGGTTCTTTCCATCCTACATTGGTGCTTGCACCTGGACTCTCTTATTCTGCCTAAAAACCTCCCTTTTGTACTTCTTTAAGCAAGTGTACTGGCAGGTAATTCTCTGAGTTTTCACAGTTTATTTGATTTCCTTCGTTTATACCTCACATCCTTCTTCTATCCAGGATCCCCCATGACATCTAGTCGTCACGTATCCTCAGCTCCTCTGGGCTATGGCAGTTTCTCAGGCTTTCCTTGTTTTCGACGACCTTGACAGTTTTGAGGAGGGCTGGTCAGATATTTTGTAGAAGGTCCCTCTGGTGGGATTTGTCTGATATTTTTCTCAAGATAGACTGGGGTAATGTTTTTGGAAGGGAGACCACAGAGGTGAGGTGCCCTTCTCGTCACATCCCCTCAGGGCCCGTGCTGTCAACGTGACTGATCCCTGTGGTGTGGACCTGGGTCACCTGGCCCAGGTGTGTCTGTCAGGCTTCTCCACCGTCAACTTACTCTTTCTCTCTCTCTCTTTCCATACTGCACTCTCTGGAAAAAAGTCACCATGCACAGCCCACACTTAGGGAGTGGGGAATTATTATGCGCCACCTCTTCAAGGGCAGAAGATCTACATAACATGTTTAGAGCTATTTAAAAATCTTTTTTCTGCTAACTCCACTATCTGGGTCACCTGTAGCTCTTTTTCTATTGTCTGTTTTTTTCCTTGATTTGGGGTCACTGGTCCCTCTCTTGGCATGCCAGACAGATTTCTATTGAATGTCAGATGTTGTGTTAAGGAAATTGAGAGGCTCTAGATAATGGGTCAGTCTTTCCTTTGGGACTGAGTTGATTTGAGGCTGGACTGTAGTGTCTCAAGGCTGCATTTGCCTCTTTCTTTTTTCACTCCTCTTCCTAGGGTGTAGCCTCCGAAGGTTTTAACTCAGAGCCTGGGTTGTTCTCTGAGCCCCCACCCCTGAGAAATCCTGGACTCTAACCTCTGTTCCCTCAGGACCACAAGGTGACAAAAAAATTCCCTCCTGCTTTTCAGAGGCTTTTTGCCTTGATTCTTAGTCTTCTGCCCCACAGGGCTCCTGAATTCAGCAAATATTTTGGGGGGACGCTGGCAGTGCGGGCTCAGTTCTCTGCTTCCCCATCTCGTTAGGAATCTGGCCATCAAGTCTCTAATTTTGGTCTCTGTGGTCCCATGAGCTCGTCACAAGCTCTGCTTGCTCTCTGTCTGCTGGCAGTGACATCTGCCTGGAACAGCAGCCCCGTCCTGGGCCTCGCCCTGCTCCCAGAATGGGTGAGTGCCTCGCTTCTCCCCAGACCCCCTGCTCTCAGCTTGGTGTCCCTTTGAGTCCTGGGGGCCTCAGCAGCTCCCTCTACTTCCAACAGATGTTTGCTGTGTTTTATCTGGCTTTTCTGTTTGCTCACAGTGCAAGCACAGATCTGCGAGCTGAACACCAGCCCTTCCCTTTTTGATGGGCATTCACTTCTTTTTTCCCTCTTGAAACAATCTGTCTTTATATACTGAAGCTTTTATTTCTATGCAATGGATTTCCAGGAGTAGAATTGCTTGGTCTAAGATAATATACATTTTTTATTTTAACATGTGTTGCCTGTTTGCTTTTTAAAAAAAACACTATAGCGTTTCATATTTCTAATCGCTGTATAAAAGTATCTTTTTCTCTAACCCCTGCTATATAGTATTATAGTTCTTTTTAATTTTTGCTGGTCTGATAGTTTTAAAGTGATAGCTCAGTTTAACTTTAATTTGCATTTATTTCCCTGACTATGATAGCTCAGTTTAACTTTAATTTGCATTTATTTCCCTGACTACTCATGAATATATGCTTTTTTTTTTTTGGCCATTAGGATTTGTTCTTCTGTGAGTTGCCTATTTAACATAGAAGCCCATGACCCAGTTTCCCCCATCCTCTAGACTCTCACCTCTGGGACTTTCTCCCCTTCATGCTCTGTATCTCTGGTAATCTGACCCCAGCCTTGACTCTCCCAGCTGCCACGGCTCTCCTCTGACACTCTTTCCTTTGCACCAACTCGAGCCTGGTTGTCTCCTGAGGACACTGCTCCTCTGCAGCTCTGTCTCCCTCACTGAGATGTGTGTTCCACCAGAGCAGTTAGCTGTGTCTTTTTCACTCTCCTCCCTGTCCCCAGCATCCAAAACAGGAACCAGCACATAATAGGTACTCAGTAAATTTTTTTTAATGAACCCAATCAGTTTTGAAAAGCATTATAGTATTTTGGTTTAAGATGTTGACTCCGGAGCCAGGTTGCTCTGTTACTTAGTAACCATGGGGCCCTGGGGAAACCTCTCTGTGCCTCCGTTCCCTTATCCCTAAAGTGGAAATCATGGTAGTAACTACATCGTAGGGTTATTATAAGGATTAAATGAGCTAGAATAGGTGCACTAGTTTCCTAGGGATTTGTAACAAATTACCACAAACTGCATGGCTTAAAACAACAGACATTTATTCTCTCACAGTTCTGGAGGCCGGAGTCTGAAATCACAGTGTCAGCAGAGTCGTGCTCCCTCTGATGGCTGCAGAGGAGGGTCCTTTCTTGCCTGCTCCAGCTCCTGCTGGTTGCTGGAGACCCTTGGCCTTCCTTGGCTTTGTTGCTGCCATGACGCCAACGTCTGGTCTCTTCCTTCTGCGTCCCTGTGTCTTCACACGGTGTTCTCCTCTCTGTGTGTCTGTGTCCAAATTTCCCTCTTCTTATAAGGATTCTAGTCATGAGATTTAGGGCCTAATCCGGTATGACCTCATCTTAACCTGCTTCCATCTGCAGAGACCTGTTTCCATTAAAGGTCACAGTCACAGGAACCTGGGTTAAGACTTCAACATGTCTTTTGGGGAGGACACAGTTCAACTCTGTACAACACATAAACCCTTTCAGTCAGGCCTGGCATGTGAGGGCAGGGACTCAGCTGTTCTGGTCACTCTTGTCTTCCTAGTGCCTTGAACAGTGCTTGGCATATAGGTATCCCAAAAGTCTGTTGAATTAGTTAATCACTTATCAACCCATTGTCTTCTGCATTACAAATATATTTTTAAAATCTATCCTTTGTCTTTTTGTTTTATTGTATCTTTTGCCATTAAAATGTTTTAAGTTTTTTGTACAAATATCTGTCTTCCTTCCTGTCTTCCCTTTTTTTGTTTTTTGTTTTCTAATAAATTCTGGGTGTGTAGTCTTGGTTAATAAGATGTCATTCGTCTACTCCCTGTGTCCCCCTCCCGTATTTTACAGATAATCTCCTAGACTTTCTTGCAAGAATTTTACTGTTTTATTTTTTAAATGTAAATGCTTCATCTATATGGAATTAATTTATGTATATGGTGTAAGGTGAGGCTCTTCTATATTTTCCCACTGAATCAAATGATTATCTTTGTCATTTGTGAAATTCTCATTATACTAGGGTCTACACTGAAAATTCTCATTTTGTTACACTGATCTATATACATCTTTGTCTATATCAATGCAATATGTTTCTTTTTTTAATTTGATAAAGCAGCTCTTTCCCCATTTTTCTTCCTCTTTATGTTTTCTTGGCTATTCTCAGGCTAGGTTTATATTTTTCCTTATAAGCTTTATTCAATTATCCCCCAAATGCATTATTAGGATCATAATTGGACTTGCATTCAATTTATGTATTAAAAACATATCTGCTTTTGAAATCAAGGAGAGAGAACATGAAGGAATGCACAGAGGGAGACGACAGAGAGCTTGTCATTCCTGAGAGAGGGTGGCAGTCAGTGTCACCTTCTCCTGCCCCCTCGACTTTGTGCTCGGCTCTGGGCATCTCGGTTTGTCTCCATTTACCTCGAACAACAGACCCGACTCCAGGACTTGGGAACAGCCTCCTCTGAAGGAGGAGTGGCTCTTCTGCTTGATCTTCAATCTTCACAATTTGCTGTTGAAATACCAGGTTCATTTCCCCATGGGAGACTCTTCAGATCTTACATGTGTGCGAAAATGAGCTAGGTTCTGGATATCTGCCTCTAAAATTAGACATGTCTGGTCGATTTACTAGTTACACCTGGAATTCCCCTTGACATTGAAAAGCTGTCAGATCACCTTATCTTTTATTCTCAGACGGAGGCTGTGTCATTTCACAATTTTTGAAGGTTGCATTTAGGTTCAGCATTTTGTCATTCTGAGCCATCTAAACACAATTTTAGTCTTGTAGGGTTCTATGGGGATAAGATATTAAAAAACTAAACCAAATCATTCTTGCATCGTCATCATTTTCATTGTCGTCATCATGCCTATAGCAAAAAAAGAAAAGAAAAACATCCACTGTTTTACAACTTGGCAATTGCTGTTAACAAACCATCGGTCTGTCTTGAAGGTTCAGAGTTGGCGCTAAGGTTGGAAGAACTGTTTTTGGAATTGTAGTGCAGTACAATCACCGATGGATCAGGTGGAATTAGATCAGGTGGACCAGATGGATCTAGCCTATGCACTGGAAATTTCTAGATTAGGGGGAGTGGTTGGATTATAATCATGGTATGTTTCTAGTCGTCCCAGCTTTGCCACCAAATTTCTAGAATCCCATGGATTCAAAGAGCTGGAAAGGACAGAGTCCATGCACCCATTATTCCCCTCTCTCCGCCTGGCTCCTTCTCCGTTGCGCGCTGTCTCAGCGGGTGCTTCCCTGGCCCAGCCGCGTTGGCTTTGGTTGTGCGGCTTTCTCTGACGTGGAGAGTGACAGACGGACTGGAGCAGCAGCCTTGGATCTGCTCGTGTGGCTGGGCTTGGCCCTGTGCTTCAGCGATCCGCTGTTGGAGGAGCTTGCCCAGGGCAGCTGCTGTCCCTTCAGTTTGGCCCCCAGAATGAATGCACACGGAACAGGCCTAAACCCGACCTGCAGCCCGAGTCAGAAACAGCCAGCCAAGCTCATCTCACATCAGCCAAAGTGCACTTGACCCGCAGACCCACCAGTGTGAGAATAAATGCTTGTTTTGTTGTCAGCCATCACGTTTTGGATGGTTTGTCATGCAGTAGCTGACTCATAGAGTCCCTGTCCCTGTAGTAACCTGTTCCAAACATGTAGTACACAAAGGCTTAGGGAACCCCCCAACCCAGTCTCAGCTGTGTGCTCTGCAGACTCTCCAGGCTGGGTCGTTTGAGTGGGAGTGACACACCGCCCAGCGTGTGAATGCTGTGCAGAAGAAACCACCGTTGCCCATTCTTCATAGAGCCAGAAGCCTCAAGCGTGAATCCAGACTCACTCACCCGTGCTGGGCTGTTGCCATTGGCTACAAGCATCCCTGGGCAGTGACCCGCAGAGGAGTTGTTGGAGTGTCTCTGTTCTACTCACATGCGTCGTTGGGGCAGGCGCTTGTGTCTCTGGGCTTCAGGCTCCTCGTCTGTAAGTGGTGAGGTTGAAGCTGACGCTCTCCAGGCTCTCCTAATGCTGTGAGTCATGAGACAGTGTTGTCTCGTGGTGTCAGGCTGATGCGTGTCCAAACCTTTGCTCCACTGCTTACAGCTGTGTCTTTCCAGCAACAGCCGGCTTGTTTAGCCTTCCTAAACTTCCATCTCCTCATTGGTAAGATGGAATTGGTCATACTTTTGTTGAGGGATTGTTGCGAGGTTTAGATAAGATAATGTGTGAAAGTCACTTAGCACAGTGGCCGGCACGTAGTAGATCTTCGGTCAAATTCTCTCTCTCGATGACGCTTGTGGAGCTTCCATTACTACCTGGCATCAGGAAGGAGCGTTTACTGCGCCAGAGCCAGCTCTGGCCCTTGCCATCACGCCGTTAGTGCTGGGAGTCTGTGCTGGAGGTGCTCGCCAGCTTTGACTCCGTGTCTGAGCCCGTCTCTGGAACACTCCACACTGTCACTGTTCTCACACAAGGGGCTTTTATCTGAGATGCTCCGCACGCTTTGAACATGCATTTCATTCTTCACAGTATTCCTGTCAGTTAGGAAACAGAAAGGGAATCCCGTTACTTTATCTGCACTAATAACAAGCAACAGCATCTCGAACCAAATACGCCGTGGCCCATGTAGGTGACAGCGTCGTGTTTGCCTCTTGTGTCGGTTTGCATTGGCTTCGCTGGGGCCACACAGACGATCAAACGTGTGTCTAAATATTCTAGAAGCATTTGCCTAGAGTTTGAACTTTCTATCCAAGCACAAATCTGTTTTGAAAGTTCCATATTCCTCTCCAGCCATGGTGCTCTCATCCCTAGTCCCTGACTCGCATGTGATCATTTGTCTTGGTGACTGGAATTCTCAGATTATTCCTACCTTCTGGATGCCTGTGGCCATTTGTAGTGGGAGAGGGGCTGGGAGAGCAGGTATCATGGGGACGGAGGAATGGACGGTGGGGACGGAGGAATGGACGGTGGGGAGAGGGATTATATCTGAAATTCTACAGAAGACGTTTTTTTGCCTGTTTCATGTCTGTGAATAGATATGTAAAGAAATAGAAGTAATAATACTTATTAAAAATAAAACCCAGAACTCTCTTTGGTTTTATCACAAATAACTTAGGTCAGAGACTCTCCAGGTAAGGAGGAATGGCTGGAAAAATGGTCTCCAGATTCTGTACCCGAATCCCACCTTTCTTCAGGTCGTGTCCTCTAAATCTCTGGTTTAAATATAAACATGAATCTTTTCCTTGGCTCCTCTTAACTGAAGCAGACTGACATTTTCGAAAGAAGACTTCACTAAATGTGGTGTTAAGGGGGGAATAATAAGATATTGTGGCTGATACAGCACCAAACTGTGAAAAATCCAAGTCTGGAGTGTCTGTGCTGCAGTATAGACAGCAGCTTCGCCGTTCCTGGCCTGTCTCCCTTTCCTCCTGGCTCCTTTTGTAGGTGTCACAGGACGGTGTCTTCTTGTCCTGCCTCACAGTGTTCTTGATGTCCTAACTCCTTCCTAGCCAAGGCTGAATGACCACTTTGCACACTTGTCTGCCTGGGCATGGCCTTTCTTGGGTCAGACTCAAGATTCATCCAGACATGATAGTAAGAGATGGGTGAGTGTCCAACAGTCCCTTACATTGACATCCCCTCCTCTTCTTGTCATTCAACATTTATTGAGCATCTACTGTGTGCTCTTGAGGTGAAAAAGAAATGCTGGTAATTTCTCTATCCAACAGCAATTTGTTGGATGCCTGCCATGTGTTAGGTCCCATGCGAGGGACTGTTTATGATAGAAGCAAGAATAAAGGGCTTTGGAAGCTCAAAAGAGAGTTTTGTCACCCAGGCTGGGGAGGACTGGGAAGGCTTTCCCTGAACTGGTGGCACCTGTGTTTTAAGGATGCGCTTGCTGTAGCATCCAAGCAAGCGTTACTGGGAGTTCTGCTTCCAGGATGGCTGAATAAGCTCCTACTGCACAAATCTTCCCAGAGGCATCAACTATGAACACTGGACAATGTTAAATTAGTAAGTAAGTAAATAAATAACCAAGTACCTGGAGGCCCTGGAGAGTGAAACTAAGCGAGCAGATTCTGGAGAAGAGCCAACTCTTGGAAATGGGAATAATATTGGGTGAGGTTCCCATTTTTTACAGCTTTTCACCTGAGTGAAGGCTGAAGTTGATGCCACACAGGACAGATAAAACACTGATAGAAAACCAGCAGTCTTTCCAGCCTGAAGAACCAGAAGGCAGAGAGAGGTCTGGGCAACTAATGCCACTGGAAAGTAAAGAGAGAGTCTATCAAGGAAAGGGCCAGAGAGTGGATGCTCCAAACTCTGTATAGAAATTCTGCCTAAATCTCTAGCTGACCCTGAACTGAACGAGAGCAGGGCAGGTTGCGAGCAGCCGAGCTAAGCATAAAAGAACTGAACTGAGATTTAAACTGCTGCCCAACAGACTTTTCCAGTTTGAGTCCAACCAAGTCTACTGCCTGCTCAAACAAACAAACGAAATATAACAGAATCCAGACTCTCCACACCACAACATTCACAATGTCCGGGATACAATCCAAAATTACTCACCATATGGAGACATAGGAGCGTGTGATCTTTCTCAAGAGAAAAAACAGAAAATCCAGATGTTAGAATTAACACTCGAAGACTTTGCAGTAACTATTATAACTATGTTCAGTGATGCGAAGGAAAATATACTCACAATGAGTGAAAATATAGGAAATCTTAGCAGAGAAATAGAATTTATAAAAAGAACCAAATGGAAATTTCAGAACTGAAAAATAAAATATCTGAAATAAAAAGTTCACCAGGTAGGCCTCACCACAGAATGGAGATGATGAAAGAAAGATTCAGTGAACTTGAAGACAGATCAGTAGAAGTTATGCAAACTGACGAGGAGACAGAGGAAAGGGTAAAAAGAAAATGAAGAAGAAAGCACAGTACCTCAGGGATGTATGGAACAACATCAGAAGGTCTAGCATAGGTATAATTGGAGTCACAGAAGGAAAGGAAGACCAGGGAAGAAGAAATATGAGAAGAAATAATGGCTGAAATTTCCCAGTTTTTGGTGCAAGGCCTACATGTATAGATTCAAGAAGCTCAGAAAACCTCAAGTAGGATAAATACAAAGAAAATCACAGACAAACTGCTGAAGACCAAAATCAGAGAGAGAAATCTTACAAGCAGCATGTGAAAATGACACGTTACAGAGAGGAGGACAATGATCCGAATTGCCATTTACATCTCATCAGAAACAGTGGAGACCAGAGGACAGTGGGACAATAATGTTAACAGGCTGGGCAGAAAGCAGAAACAAACAAAAGTCTCAACCCAAAATTGACATCCAGCAAAAATCTCCTTTAAGAATGAAGGTGAAATAAGGATGTTTTCAAATTAAAAGAAAGTAAGATGATTCATCGCAAGCAAATCTTCACTACAAGAATGCTAAAGGAAGTTCCTCAGGTTGAAGGAATTTGATTCTATGTGGAGACTCAGATGATCATGAAGGAATAAAGAACATTGGAAATGGTAAATATCAGATTAAATATAAAAGGCTATTTTTTTCTTAACTTTAAAAAATGCATATGAGTGTTTAAAGCAAACATTATAATCTTGTCCTGTGGGGTTTACATATAGATGTAAAACAAATGACAGCTGTAGCTCAAAGGATAAGCCTGTGCTTATCCTTGTAGCTTAAAGGGTAAGGACCTGTATGGTCACAAGGTTTCTGCCTTTTATGTGACGTGGTTCAGTATGAACTCTACAAAGACTGAAAAGAGTGTATATTGTAATCCCTAGAGCAACCATCAAAGAAATGATACACAGAGGCGTAGCAGACAGGTCTGACATACCGGGTAGAGACTGGTGGTGGTTCCCTCACAGGATGCTTTGCAGTCGCTGGGCTTAGAAGAGACCGAGTCACTCACTCAGCTTCCAGTCTCTGGGCACCCACTCAGGACAGCTGTCTTCACGGAGAGAGCCAAGCAACCATTCCATGCAGTGGTGTGGCCTCCTGAGGAAGACTCGGTCTACACCTAAGGGACCGGGATGCAGAAGTCACTATCTGGTGAATCAGAATAGGCCAGGCCACAGCTGGTCACTCTTTGAGGAACTTCCCTAGGGAAATGCCTCCTAGCAAAGACCAAAGGACGTGACTTGAATGGAAAACGTTTTAGAATCTGTTTTATAAATGTTGTAGTTTAGCCTCACGTTGTATTGTAAATTGCCTCCGAGGGTTGTGATAAATCTAGTTTATGTGCTGCTGTGCTCATCTCAGAGACGAGAGCGGTGCAGGGGGAGGCATTGGGAAGAGGCATTAGCATTTGTAAGATGCTTCGAGCCCCTTCCGGGGATGGTACTCTCTGGATTTGTGTCCTTCGTGATGCTCTGTGCCGCGAGGGGATTGCCACCTGCAGCTCCTGGACAGGCTGCTTACGGCATAGCCAGCCTCGCTGGGGCTTCACATCCCTCCAGGCTGCGAAACACTTGCCTCCAGACATTTTCTGACTATCCATTACATATGTTTTTATGAAAGGACTGAGCGGGAGGAATTTGCGATGAATAATTCATGTATAATTGTTTTCAAAATATAAAGCTATTTTTCAAAGAAAGCAACCAATCTATCCATTTCAGAGGCCCCCTGCTGCTTGGGTACTTCTGCGTGGGCCCAGCTTTCTGTCTAAACACTTGCGCCGTCCCGTGCTGGGACAGGCTCCTCCACAGAGCTGGGATGGTGCACCTGCACATGGCGCCGAGCTGTCAGAATTCCCAGTCATGCGCTGCCTGCCCAAGTCCCCAGGCAGGCCCCGGGACAGTCTTGGAATCCAGCGCAGCTCCCCCCGAGCCCCCAGGCAGCACCACAACACCTGCATTCCCTTCCCTTTCCCTCTGCTTCCAATCCTGCACCGAGCAGATCCTGCAGCTTGTTCCGTGCAACTCGCATGCACACGCCAAGCTGAGGCCGGAGTCTGGCCCATTGGCTGGGACAGATCCAATGAGCCACTGTCGTATTCAGACAGTGTATTACTGACATAGACAGCCAAAGGGGCCACCTCCCTGGGTCCTCATCCCACACACCAAAAAGGATGAACCAAAAACAGAAGGAGCTGATGACTGCACTGCAAGTTGTGGGCACCCTGTTGCAGCTAAGGGGGTTTCTATTCTGAAGCTCAAATCTGAGCAGGCCGGGCAGAAGGCTCCACACCTCATCAGAACCCGGGAGGCGAGAAGAAACTGTCCACAACAGCCTCCTGGGGAGATAAGAGGCTAGTGGGAGAGGGCCTCGCAGCCGCTCCGTAGAGGCCTCCCGTCCTCTGGTCCAGGGGATCTCAAGGTGTTCCGCCAAGACCCAGAGCAGCCCTTGCCGGCATGGCCAGTTGGATACAAGTGAGGGCGCCAGGCTCCAGGCTCTGGTGCCCTTCCTCCACTTCCTACTGTCATTTCCTTTCTCTTTCTACCTGCCCTGTTCTTTATCCATGCTCCGGCGACCTTATTCCAATGGTGGAGTTTATAATGGTTAGTAAGAAGAGCTGGGTTTGATCCCAGTCTGTCACCTCCTAATCATGTGACTGGGACAAGTCACCTAAACTCTCAGTTTCCACATCTTTAAAGTGGGGTTAGTAAGAGCACCTTTCTCAAGGCTCTGATAAGGACTAAATGAGACTTATGTAACTCCTGTAAAGCACTCAGCACAATGCCTGGTACATGACTGCGTGATGATGAGGATGAAGAGGAGGATGAGGATGATGATGAGGAGGAGGAGGAGGAGGATGTGTACCGTCCCACCCCACCCTCCTGTTCCCTTTCCCCCATTTGGCTTCCTCCACAGAACGCGGCCAGTGTAGCGCTGGCCCTGCTGCCTCTGCTCTCTCTCTCACTCTGGCTTCCTGTGGCACCAGGACCCCTGACATCTGTTAACAGCTGGTCCTTGTATTCCCCACCCCCCAGCACACATGCACACCCTTTCTTCAAAACCTGTCTCTAGCCTCGGCTCTCCGAGACAGCCTTCCTGCCTCTGTCCCGGGGGTCATCGTCCTGGACCCCTTGGCCCTTAGACACACAGACACATTTTCCGCTGGGATCCACTGTCCTTTTCTGGAAGAAAGGCCATGTTTTCTCATTTAAACTGAATACTTTGAGAGCAGCAGGGATGGTGTCTTCTGTCCTGCCTGTGTCCCTGCCAGCATCGCTTCTGGGGGCTCACCTCCAGGCAGGGAGCTCTGTCCAGCTTGTTGACTGACTGGCCGTTGGCCAGAGGGGTCACGGCATCATCTGCCCTTGAACGCCCTGCTGCTCAGTGTCCCCTAGGAAGGCGTCATCTCCTAGAAAGAATCGTTTAGATGGTTCTCCTCACTGTTTGCAAGGCGGGAAGTGTGTTTTCTCAGTTGCCCCCCACCCCTTGCACACATTCACGCAAAATGGAGACCGTTTGTAAGCAGTGGGTTATGTGCGGTGAGTGAAGCGATCGTGGATAACTTTCAGGAGTGGACTTGCGGAAGGAGAGGATAAAAGGGTATCTCCATGGGTGTCCTACCCTCCCTTCCCCCCCAAAAAACCATGTAGCTTACAATTTAAACTGCGGACCATAATGAAACTTTAACCACAATTTTAGCTTTCCCTCCTCAAGCTGCCTTGCTTTATTTTGTTCCTGTTTCCTGGGATATATGTGAATATAAATCTAACTTATGAGACTCGACAGCCACGACAGTCACAGCAAATGTGAATCTGAGTATCTGGGCGGCACGGCCTTTGAAAGGTTCACAGTGTCGGCTGCAGCCCCCAGTTCTATGCCAACCACACCCGAGGCTGGGCGACCGCTGGTTCCTTTGTTCACTCACTCACTCAACAAACAGCCTTGTCCTGGGCCAGGGATCACTGGCCCCGTCTGCAGGGAGTTTGTGGGTGGGGGCAGACAAGTAACAATCACAGGCTGGAGCACAGGGGCCATGGCGTGAGCCCGCTGCGGGCTGGATGGGCTCGGCCTGGCAGGGACCCCAGGACCACCTAACCGCCTCTCCCTCACTTGTCTTCCTTGTCAGGTACTGGAAGATAACGGAATGCCCATGGACGATGATCAGTATGCTCTGCTGACTGCAAAAATAGGATATAAGAAGGAAGGGATGAGTTATCTTGATTTTGCTGCAGGATTTGAAGGTAGCTAATCGCCAAGTGCCAACCCTGGCGGGACGCGTCTCCAGTGGCACCACGAGTCCCTCCTGCGGCCACGAGGCTGCGGGGTTGCAGTAGCATAAGCTGGGATATTGAAACAGCATGTTCTAAGACTGGGAACAGACATTTTTGTTCAATTTTATCTGACTGTCCTTTGGCCTTTTCTTTCGGTGAGGGCAGAATTTTGCCTGACAGAGCCTTCTACAAATTCAGAGCACAATGGTTTGTAAAATTACTCCAAAGCCTGTGCTCCTTGAATCACACCTCATGTCCTTTAAGATTTCCCTCCTAAAAGTAGATGCTGGCTGTCCGTAATTAGTGACACCTGGGCACCCGCCTGGCGAGCGCTCTGCCTCCCTTTTGCAGATAAGGACACGGAAATTCTAGAAGATTCAGTGACATGCCCACGATCACTCAGCCACTGTCCCTCCCCGTCTCCCTGCCCCGAATGGTTGTCAGGCAGTTGCTTGTGTACGGGGGAGTCAAGGCCCGAAGCTGGTCCTCCGTTTGCTCCTTGTCCTGCTCTCCCAGCCGCACAACTGGCAGACAGGTGGCAAGCCCCCAGCTTCCTGCCCCTCTGCTGTGTCATCTCTCCTCTCGCTTCTCTCCACACTTACTGAAGTTTAGACAGGCAAATAAGCCCTCTAGGAAAGATGCAGAAATCACAGAAATATATCAATGGGGTACTTTTCTATTTTACTGCCAATGCGCTGCAGGCTAGACAGGGCAGAACTCGGAAGCCCTGCTTGCATTTTGCCGCCCCCCCGAGTGTGGTCTGGGAGATGACGGGGCGACGTCGTGGGTCTCCCTCCACCAGAGAAACTGGCTGGGACCCCTCACCAGGAAAACACCAAGGTCCCATCCAGACCCGCATGGCCACACTTTCCTTTGCCATTTCATCTTCTAAAGAGAGAGAGGTCCCGCACCATGAAAAAAAGGCAATGTGAGAAGCCATAGAATTTTAGAATTTTGACACTTTCTTTGGGTATGTGTTTTGATATTTTTAAGGGAAAATAAAAAGAAGGGAAAGGAGTCCACACTTATCTCAGTAAGTGCTTCCGGTATGCCAAGTGGATTCAGCGTTCAGGAGAGGAAATCCGGGCCTGGGGTGAGCAGGTCACTCGCCTGAGGTCCCAGAGCAGTGAGCCCGTTGCAGACTGGGAACTTGACTCAGTAGCCATCGACCACTCTTGGCTTCCTCCCTGCCCCAGCCTGTTCTTCCCCCTCACTTTCCTCCTCCTCCTCTGTCCTCCATCTCCTCCCTGCCCCTCTGAGCAGACTGACTATCCTCCGTCAGTCCCCCTGCGGCGCTGCCTGTCTCCCCACATGGCCAGATGCTGGAGGAGGGGAGAGCAGTGCTCCCGCCCCCAGGCAAGGGTCCAAGTGGGCATGGCAGAGGGGAGTCAGGCAGCCGGGGGAGGTGTTATCTGCCGAGTGTAAAGAGTCTGAGGGAGGCCACTCCAGGCCCAGGTGGAGGTGAGGCAGGAGCCAAGTTCCAGACTGGACCGGAGGATGCCCCTGAGCTCCAGATGCCCTGCCTGGCATCCATCCTGCAGACCACATCAGTGGGGAGGGAGCAGTTGCAACACGTGCAGAAAATCACATCTAAAACCAAGTCCCAGGCTTATAGCCTGGCTTCAGACAAGGTCACACTCAAATCACCCCAATGTATTGGAAATGGATTGGTTTTTAAGTAGAGGTTATACTTCCTTCCTCATTTTTAGAGGAGAGATCATGCATAACGCAGTAATTAATCAGCTGGGCTCTGGAATCTGACCTGCCCGGGTTCAGCTGCGCTGTCTGTGCACTCTATGACCTTGCAGAAATTGGAACCCCCTGAGCCTCCATCTCCCCTTATGTAAAATGGCCATAAGAATAGGTTTCCTTGTGTGTAAACTAGGCATACCTCTCAGGGTTGTTGAAAGGACTAAGAGATGTGTGAAGGCCCCTAGCACAATGTCCAGCAGATATGTGGTCAGGAAATACCTGGTAAATTAATAGACATTGACTAACTGACACATTCCTGTGTTTAGGACATGATGCTAGGAAACAAAAAAGGGGCAGGAATTCTCATTCTGTGCCTCTGGGAATGGAGAGATGAACAAGATGTAGTCCCTGCCCTGGAGAAGGGACGGAGAAACAGGACTAGGAAATACGCAGGGATGGGAAATATGCAGGGGCCCCAGGGTCGATCCGTGCTGGGCGAGAGCACGGCCCCCATGGTCCAGAGAACAAGGGCTTCCTGTCATGATAGGAAAACTTCCGAGAAACCAAAAGAGAAGAAATGAGATTATAACAAAGTTAGTGCCATATTCAATTCACAGGGTCGTATTACTGTATAGCATGCTAACAGGATTTGGGACAGGAAGAAATCTAGTGTTGAAGAGGAAGAAAGAGGTGTGCACGCCACTAATGGAAGCCTTCTGATTTATGTGATTGTTTCAGGTACTAAAATGAAAGGGCCAGAAGTGACTCCACCTCAGACTCCAATTCTCTCAAAAAGTAACTTGGACAGATATTTTGTAACTGCTGAAGAATGCCTGAAACATTTCCCCCAGAGACTGAAGGAGTCCTTCCGGGTAAAGTATGACCTGTCTACTGCTTGGTTTATCCGGGAACTCCTCTCCAGCCATTCAGCCACATTGGCTGTGACTCCTGGAGGCCCCCCATGTCCTGCTCATCGCAGAACACGGAACACTTCCCTCCACAGACTCAGGCTTACCGCTGTCCCTTTCCGCTTCCCGGGGAGGGGACCTAACTCTGCAGTCCCCTCCTCTCCCTGAGGTCCTTCCCTGCTGACACTTTGCGGAGTCTGCCTTCTGCCTCTTAAGTCCTTGAAGAAGTAAGGAGACCCTCCTCACAAGACGGGGAGGGCGGGAGGGGCCTGACAACTGAGTTACAGTGGATTTAGGGTCCATTCATCCATTCTATCTACTCCACTCCTTCACTCATCAAACAAGTATTACACACTTATTATGCACTGGAATCTCTGCGGAGTGCTGGGGATGAAAGGCACGAGTCCTCCTCAGGGAGCTCAGTCCAGTCTAAGGCAGAGGGTAACCCGGTGATTCAGGCACGTTGTGATTGGTTGTCGTAGAGGGAATGGTAGCATGTTGTGGGTGCATGGGGAAAAGACCCTGTTAAGGAGGGCTTCCTGGAGGAGGGGATCCTTGAACCGAATCTTAAACCCTCAGCCTGTGCTGGCCAGAAAAAAGAAGGGAGCAAACAGTAGAAGAGGGAGCTTGAACAAGGAGGTGGCAAACAGATCACGGCCTTGGGAAAAGCTCTGGGCTCACTATGACCGAGGCATTGGTTGCATGCGGAAGTTGTAAGGATAAGACAGGAGAAATAGACCGCAGCCATGCAAACACAGAGGCAGGTGCAGAATGACCTCGACTGCTTTTGTGTTGATAAGTCAAAGAGGATGACTAAAGTTGTGGGAAGATCAATTTAATAAGCTGACCATATTAGCTACAAAATAGAGGGAAGGGCACCAGGAAATTAGGATGTGTCCTAACCCAGGGCTGGAGGCCCCAGGGTGCACAGGAGCAAACCCAGCCTCAGGTGAGGAGATGGGGAGCACCCTGGTGAGGGCGAGGAGGCGGGGGCAGCCGGAGTTTCCTGTTTTATGAAATATCCTCCCCGCACTGATTGCCAATTGGAGATTCATTTGGTTCCCAAGCTCCTGTTTCAAAATAAACATATTTGTGATGACTGCCTAGCTTGGGTTTGAAAGATGGTTCTGAATTTGACCGTTGTGTCCAGCTGTCGGACATGCATCCTAATACTTGGTTTGAAAAAATATGATCCCTGTAAGCATACGTGGAGAAGGCTAGTCTTCGTTGTTTAATCCGCTCTAATACCCGGCTGAGAAGAGCACAGAGCAGGCAGGGGCAGTGTAGGGGCTGGAGAGCCTGGTTCTCTGAAGAAGGAAGGCCTGGCTGGAGGGAGAGAGGGTGGAGGGGAAGCAGAGAGGCACGGAGCACACGCGCCCTCGGTGCTGGTGAGCAGGGGCCGGAGTGGCCTGGAGGGGTCCCACGCCGTCGGCCTGCTGCCTTCGTCCTGCTGCCTCGCCCACTGCAACCCAGACTCCTTTCTCTGGCCTCTCTCTCCACTTTCTCTTCTCACTCACCTTTCCCGAGGGGAACACGGGGGAGCCAAGCTCCACGCTGGCACCACTGTTGCCCTAACTTTAGTGTGAGTATAGCCTGGTTGCAGCCCCCACGTGTCCCGTATTTCCTAAGAGGATCTTTATTTTAAATAATTAAATAGTGAATTGACTCAACAAACGTTCACTGACACCCACTCTATCCTGCAAAGAATTCGTGATCTAGTGGGTGGGACAGAGAAGTGAACCCCTAATTGCCAGGGTTTGCGTGATTCCTAGTGGGCTGCAGGTCACATCCAGGGTCCCTGGGGACTTGCCCGTTGTCCCCTCACGGGTGTGTGTAAACAGGACAAAGTGTGTGTCTCGATTTTTGAAGGTGAACCCACAGGTTCAGTCACTGTACTTAATTTATTGAGTTCCTGTTTCTGAGAAATTCTTGAACCTCTCTCCTCACGAATAATGAAAAACCTTGAATTCTTTTAAAATACTATTTGACTATTATTAAGCTATCACATTATTAAAACGTTACTGTTGCTGCTGTTGTTTGCCCAGTAATTTTGTAGCCAGATGAGTCCATGTCAGGGCTCAGTTAGGTTTATGGACAACAGCAAAGACGAGTACGTTAGTCACACCCTCACAGCCCAGGCAAAGACCAGGGCCAGTTGAAGGAAGTAATTCCTTGTGACCCAATAAGGGACGTCTCCCCTCCCTGGCTGTGGGGAGGAAAGCAGGCACAGAGGCCCCCGTGGGGATCTGGGGCCAGGTTCTCTGCGGCCCCTGTGGGTTCCCCTTCAGCCCGGGGCTCACCCTCTAGACAGTGTCTCTGAGATTCAGACATGCATCCGTGGGTTCATGCATATTTTTAAAAACAAACAGGATCAACCCTCCCCCACTGTTAGGGTGATTCTGTACCGACGTTTCTGTAACTACGTCTTCACTTCACCATCTGTCCTGGACATCTGACCTTGCGGGGTGGTCTCAGCACACAGCTCGGATCAGAGTGTCCCCTCCACTGTTAGGACAAGCCCTGATCCTGCCTGACGGCCGCAGGCTCCCAGCTCTGCACTGGCCATGGCCTCCTCGCCGGCTGCACCTCGACCCCTGTCCTCCTCGCTTCCCACTCCAGCCAGCGCGCTTCCTCGCCGTCCCATCTGTGCACACTCTGTCCCTTTGCCTGGATGCTGCTCCTCCCCCTTCGACCAGCTCACCCTGCCCAAGCTCTGGTCTTTCTGAAGCCCTCGGTTCTTCCTCTGACCCTACTGATCTGCCGGGGAGATTCCAGCCCTCAGTGTGTGTGGAACTGTAATTTGATGAGATGTGAAGGCCCGAGTCTTTCCCCGATCACTCACCACAAGAACCCAAATGGCGACAGTGGTGCCTGCCACACAGTAGACGATCAACATGTGTTTGTTGAATGAATGAAAAACTTCACATTACGTGCCTGGCAGTGACTGGAAGGTTTACGTATATGGCCTCGTTGTTTTAATCCCCACAACTGCCCTATCAAGTAGGTATTAACATTCCCATTTTATGGATGGAGAAACTGAGGGTCAGAGATGGGAGAAACTTACCCAAAGCCACACATGTAGTGAATGCCGTAACCAGGAATTGAAATAACGTCTGTTTGATGACCAAGTCTATGTGCTACCTATTAAAATTAGGGGTCTTCTTCCTGGGAAGTTAAAGACTGAGATCTGGGGAACAATGAGAGTTTATCAATTTGTGAAGTTTATAAACATGGGGTCCCATGGCATCTAGACTGTCCCTATAGTCCAGCAATTAAGGCTGGTATTAGAGCACTTCTTTTGTATGTCTTTTGCTACACGGATCCCACTGAATTGCTGTTATTTGCTTACATGTCTTTCTTCCCTACCACACTGTGACGACCTTGATGTCAGAGACGACATTTTAGTCATCAATATGTCCCTGTATCTAGCAGAGAGCTTGGCACATAGTAGGTGCCCAGGAAATATTTACTGCATCCTTCACACCCAACACCTTCATTCCCAGATGTATGTTGAGCACTGCTCTTGAGCTGGTGTTATCACGAGGAACGTGAGGTCTCACACTGACCTTCTAGAGGGGAGCGGACTGTGAACACACAAATCTCCAGTACGTCGGGGGTGACATGTGCTGTGACAAAAGATAAAGCGGAGTGAGAGGCCAGAGGCCGATCAGGGTGGTGCCACTGTACAGAGGGGCCGGGAAATGCCTCCCTGGGGAGGCGACATTCAGGCAGAGACCTAAAGGAGTGCAGAGATGGGTGGAGAATTCCCCGAGGTGCCCCAATGCAGGCTTGACATGTGCAAACAACAGCAGAGGGGGCCAGGGGAGGAGATGAGGGCAGAGGGGCCGGGGGCCCTGGCCAGCCCTGGGATGGGACCCTGAGCGCGGTGGAGAGCCAGTGCGATGGGCAGAGAACAGCATGCGCTGACTTGAGCTCCGAACGACTCACTCTGGCTGCTGTGGGAACAGAGGGTGGGGGCCGGGGTGGGAGCTCAGAGCTCGTCGTGAGCCTCCTGCAGGGCTCAGGGGCCTTGGATCTGGGTAGAGGCCGTGGAACTGGAGAAGTGATCTGATTCTGGGTGTGCTCTGAAGGGAGAACCGACGGGATGTGTTTGCACGTTAGATGTGGGGTGTGGGAGCCAGGGAGGAGCCGAGGAGGACTCCAAGGTTTGGGGTCTGAGCCACTGAAAGAAAGCACTGCCGCTTCTTGAAATGGGAAAGACTTGGGGGGAGCGGGTCGGGGGAAGGGCCTGGGGGCCATAGGAGTTTGATTCTGGCCTTGTTGGGTTTGGCATCCACGAGGAGATGCCCGGCAGCCGTTGGAGGTGTGAGTTTGGAGGATGAGGGAGGACTTGGAGCTGGCGACGGAGAGGGAAGCGCTAGGAACTAGATGGGCCTGCAGCCCCGAGGAGGAGGTTCCCAAGGGTGTGCTACCAGAGAAGAGGCCACCAGCTAGTTACACGTCTGCCACTGGATGGCAATGTCACTGAGAGGCAGGGGTAGCATCTTGTAAATGGATTCCCACAGTATTTAGCACAGTGATTTCACACACTAGGTGCTGAATAATTTTTTGTGAATAAATAAATAAGTGACTGTAGATAGATCTTTCCACAAAATCCCAAAACGTTTTCATTAGACACTTGAGTCATAGCAGCTCTTGCTTTATGTCATAAATCACCTCTTATGGCAGACCCTGGGACTTGACCAGGTGCTGATGGGGATGAGGGGTGCTGGGACACATCAGCAACTGTTCGAGCCTGAGACATAGGGAGTACGCAAGGGGGAAGCACAGGCGTGGGCCCAGACAGAACCCACTCAAATCCCCACTGCCAGGCACTTTCTGTATGACCTCAGGCCACAGGAATAGTAGCAAACAACATCTAAGAGGGCGTGTGAAACATGCCAGGCCCCTTCTAAGTGCTTGGCACATACTAGCATGTTCAGTCCTCACAACCACCTTGGGAAGTAGGGGCTTTTATAATCCCCTTTTCACAGACGAGAAAATGGGAGCATCCTGAGGTTAGACATCTTGCCCAAGGTCACGTGGCTAGTGAGCAGCAGAGCTGGGATTTGACACTAAGCAGTCTGCCTCTAGAGTGTGCCCTCAATGGTGCAGCACGGCCTCTAAGTCACAAGACCCCCCAGCCTCTGTCTCCTCATCTGCAAAGAGGGAGTTGCTGTGCCCTCGTGCAGCACAGCGGACAGAGCAGATGCGCCTGTGCCCAGTCCTTCAGTCACAGCAGGCGCCTCTCAGACAGGGCTGGGTCTTCAGCACGGTCATCAGAAACAGGGCACTGCCCCCTGGGTGGCTCCTCAGGGTGAAACCCAGTTCAGCGCTGTTTCCTGCAGACAGGAGTTGCCCGATGTTAAGAAAGTGATGTAAAAACCTCCAGAGCAGGATCCTCACGTGTACTGGGAAGCTTCCGCGTGCGCTCTCTTCCTTCTGGTGCTGGAAGTACCGGCACTGTGAATGAGGAGAGTGGAAGGGAAGAAAAGCCTTTCTCGGCCCTTTTCCCCAACTCCTTGCATTACAAAGGGGCCCTGGAGAAGGTATTTTATAATTTCTTGGGAAACGCAAAACATGGCGAGGATAGTCCTGGAGCAGTGACATCTCCAAAAAACAGTAGTGGCGCCACTGCCCCTTCCTCGCTTTGGAGAGGAGTCCGTGCACGGGGGTGGTGAGGGTGTGCTGGTCCGGGCTCCGGAGGACGTGCCCTGACGTGCGCGCTTTGTCTTAGGATCCCTACTCCGCCTTCTTTAAGATGGACGGCGACAGGGACGGCATCGTCAGCATGCACGACCTGCACAGGCTGCTCCAGCGCCTGCTGTTCAACCTCAAGGACGAGGAGTTCGAGCGTTTCCTGGGCCTGCTTGGCTTGAGACTCAGCGTCACTTTAAACTTCCGGGAATTTCGAAATTTGTTTGAGAAGAGACCGTTGGGAACAGACGACGCGCCTCAGAGACTCATCAGGTAAGAAGGTCAGGTAAGAAGGCACGGTCAGCGGCCTTCGTGTCCCGGCCTGCGGCAACATGAAGTCAGGCGCTTCCACTGTGTCGGGAAAGGGCTGCAGAGAGCGGAGTCGCCTCCCAGGAGCAACTGCTGTGTCTTTTTCTTAGTTCAAGCAAATGCACACAAGGAATATGCGTTCAATGTAGAAAGACTAGAAAATACAGACACAGATTAGAGGTACGACCTGATCTGACCACCCATGAGCCTCAGTTTTTGTATTTCGTTGTCTCTCATTCCAGTCTTTTTCCTGTGCGCGTCAACATACACTTATGCTAGTATTTGTTTTCTTTTTGTAAACCTGGGGCCGGATATATATATGCAGCTGCTCAACCTTCCGAGGCCTTTCGCACACTGCACTTTGTCTAAGCTACAGCCCCTTTCACAGGTGCCCACTGCAGGGCCGTGCAGAGGGCTGTGCGTAAATGCTTGTGAAGAGAACACGTGGACTTCCTCCGGGCACGGAAATGTTAACCTAACCTAGGCAGTAGGTGTGAATTGGGGAACCACAGAACACCTCGTGGTGATTGATGGAAACTGAGTGTCATTTCAGTCTTTTTTCTGTGCACATAAGTAGATACGTATACTTAGATATTTTTCATTTCATGAATCGGGTCAGCCATGCCAGCTGCTTTGGGAGATGCAAGGACCCCATCCAGCGCCTTCCCGGGCAGTGCTCCACCCCAGGCCCCCATCCACCCCAGGGTGGCCTCCCTCATGGCCAGGAGGAGAATCTGCGTCCGGCCAGGCTGTAAGTCTGGTCGCCTCCGGGGCTCTGTCTTAGTAAGAGCACACGCTCCTGGAAGCAGTAGCAGGGTCTCCCGTCTGACCCGGTACCTGTCACGGTCGGCTCCCCTGTTGAGATCTGCTGAATGCTGACAGGCATGAGTGAAGCAGCCACGCAGCCCCTCCTTGACTAACTATTAGAAGAAGAACATTCATATTTCTGAAACGTTCCCATCCTCTGTGATAACACAGAGGTGTGTTTTCTTCTTCAGTGATACCACATGGTCGTGACAGTCACTAGGCTGTTTTTCCCTTGACGCACTCCCAGCGCCCAGGGGCTCCAGAAAAGTGCCGCTTCCACCAGGTGAGGGCAGCCCCCTGGCAGGGGATCCCCCAGAAGCCCGTCACCGGGCCAGACAGTGTGATGCTTGGCCAGCTGCAGAAAGCCCTCTGATCTTACACTTTAATTCCCCCCGCCCCGAATTTGTTGGATTTATTTTGTCTATGCTTAAAAAAAAAAGCCAGCAAGAAAGAAAATGACTGTAGTCTCTCCCTAAGTGAACTGATTGTATAACATGTGAGTTGGACACCTGCTTCCAGCTGCTTAAGTTCTGAGGAGCTTTAATACGAGACTTGATTGCTTAACATTAAAACAAAACAAAAAAATATCCTCCAGAAAGAATTTTCTGAAGATTGTATGCAGAATGAACATGAAAAATTTCAACCACAAAGCACAATCTTCCCATTCAAAGGACTCAACCTTCTTATTTGTATTTATTCGTTCATTCATCAGATATTTTCTGAGGGTCATCCATGTGCTACACGTTGCCCCAGGACTAGGTGGTACAAAGATGAATAAGATGAACGTTCCTTTTAGGAGCTCACGGTCAAATGTGGGACAGGTGCAAAAATATAGAGCTACACTAAAATACAAGGATGTCTGAAGTGCCCTGGGGAGGGGACAGGCTAAGCTTGAGGTGCACAGGAAAAGTGGGACATTTGAGCTGGATCTTGAGGTGTGAGGAGGAGTTCATCAGAGGCAGGCTACCAGATGGTGTTTCAAGGCCAGGGAACAGCATTTGCAAAGCCACAGAGGTAGGAGTATCGAGCACATTCAGGAAGTGGGGAGGGGATGTGTGTGCAGAAGCAGCATGCACCATGGGGCGCAGTGGGAGGGGAGTCCTGGAGAGGCTCTCCCAGCTGGCGGGCCGGTTGTGAAGGGGCTTGAGTGGGAGGTTAAGGAGTTCATCCTTTATTGGTAGGCAGGAGAGGATTTTATGCTGTGGAGTGAGGAGGTCACATTGTGCTGTAGAAAGATCCTTCAGCAGCCCCGAAGTAGAAGACAGATGTAAAGGAGGAGAGGCTGGAGCCTGGGGGAGATCCAGCCTGGGCTCCAAGGGTCTGGTGGAGAGAGAGCTCTGAGATGCCAACAAGAGGTGCTGCTTTAGAAAGCCGAGCCCGCCCATGGCCAGACCCCTGCCTGGGCTTCGTGAAGACACATCCTTTAATACCCCAGCAGCCCACAAGGAGGCATTACTACCCGACTTTCCAGATGAAGGAATTGGGGCCTAGAGAAAAGTTAATGCCTTGTATGGAAGGACCCAGGTGATGAGTGACGGGGCAGGGACTTGAACACAGGGTGCCTGTTGGGAGAGGCTGCTTTCTCTGCCTAGAAACCTCACCTCTTTCACCCTCCCCAGCCTCACTCTTCTCCACCAGCCAAACCTGGACGCCATCCCTTTCTGGAAGCTGTTCTGCCCTCTCGGTTGGGCCCCTCTGCCTTCTGGGCCTTCACTTTCCACCTGCATCATCAAAACAATACTTCTGAAAACTTTGAGGGTTTGTAACTTTGTTGAAGAGAGGAAGACCATCTTGTTTGCTTCATAACTGCAAAACATTTTCATTTTTAGATGTATAAATATCAATTAGAATGATTGGTCCAATGATCTGTTTCATTTCTACATCATCTATTTCCTTCTAATCACCTTGTTTAAAACACACCTGCCTTGTCCATTTGTCTCCTGACAACCCACAGCAAGTACATTTTGGTGCATGTATGTCATAAAAGATGAAAGAATACTGTTACGTATTTTGGTGCATGTATGTCATAAAAGACAAAAGAATACTGTTACGTGTCCTTTTAGCAAAATTAGATGGTCCAGCTTCTTGTCACAAAATGTTGTATGATCAAGTCCTTCCTGTTGAATGACTAACTGAATGAAAATACCAAATTTCCCTTCTATTCTTAGAAATATGTCATTCACTCATCAAGAGATTTGGCTTCTATGATCAATGTCACCATCATCAATGGAATCTAGAGTTCTCCTCTCTCTCTGTGCATTCATCTTCTGGTTTATCTGATAACTGTGAAATATCTTTCTATCTCAATTTTCTTCCCTTCGCTATTGGGCATGAAATCAGAATCTGAATTTTCAACTGTGTTCAATGAAAGCTAGCATAAGACTACAAAGATGGTGTCACTGTCTTCTTTTATGCTTTCTGGAAAGATGCTGCTATACTGTGGGCAGTGCAGTCAGAAAGCTGAAGGGTGATGTACCAGTGGAGATTCATTTCAACATTATACCGTCCTGCTGGACAATTCCATCAGTTTTTGTTTCCCTATTATTATTTGTCTCTTTTTTTAGTGTAGTTGGAGACAATTAACGAGTAATGATGGAATATTTCTGAGAATAATGAAATAGATGTAGTAAAATTAAAATCAACATCACTAAGGCCCCGTAACGTATCAGAGATCTGTAAGAGGGTTCAATGGACCCATGTGGTAATTGCAAGAGAGAATGAGGTTTATTTCATAAGGAAAATAAATAACATTTTTTGTTGTTCTTTGGAAGACCTCTAAGAAAGAATATAAGTCGTGAATGCCTATCCTCTTTCTGGATTATACAGAATTGTTATTTCTTCCTTAAATATTTGATAGAATTCACCAATGAAATCATCAGGTCCTGGATTTTTGTTCGTTTGAAGGATTTTAACTATAAATCCTATTAATTTAATAGTTATAGGATCATTCAGGGTTTCTATTTCTTCTTGAATGAGTTTCTGTAGTTTTTGTCTTTTAAGACATTTGTCCGTTTCATCTAAGTTGTTAAATTCAGGAATAAAGTTGTTTGTAGTATTCCCTTATTCTTTTAATATCTGTGGGGTCTTTAGTGACATCCCTCCTTTCATTTCTGATGTTGGTAGTTGAAGTTGATGTCTTCTCTCCTTTATTCTTGATCTGTTTGGCTAAAGGTTTATCAATTTTATTGATATTTTCTAAGAACCAGCTTTTTGTTGCATTGATTTTTCTCTATTGTTTTTCTGTTTCAATTTTATTGATTTCTCCTCTTTATTATTTCCTTCTTTCTTTTCCTTTGGGTGTAGTTTGCTCTTCTTTTTTTATTTTCTTAGGTTGGAAACTCAGACTTTTATTTGAGTTCTTCCTTTTCTAGTATAAGTCCTTAATGCTATCAATTTCCTTGTAGTTTTTCTTTTCATTCAGTTCCAAATATTTTCTAATTTCCATTGAGACATCCTCTTGGGCCCATGGGTTATTTAAAAGTGTGTTTTTTAATTTTAAAATATTTGCATGGTTTCCTGCTCTCTTTCTGTTAACTGATATCTAGTTTAATTCTGTTATGGTCAGAAAACATACTTTGTATGATTTTAATTCTTTCACATTTGTTAAGGTTTATTTCATAAACCTTAGGGTTTATGAGGGTTATGACCCTCAAAATGGTTTATCTTGGTGAATATTCCATGTGACTTGAAAAGAATGTATTTGGCTGTTGTTAGGTGGAGTGTTCTGTAAATGTCAATGAGATCATGTTGGGTGATAATGTTCAGGTCTTCTATATCCTTTCTTATTTTCTGTCTATTTGTTCTGTCAATTGTTAAAAGAGGAATGCTGAAGTCTCCAGAAATAATTTTGCATTTGTCTATTTCTCCTTCCAGTTTTATCAATTTATGCTTCATGTATTTTGAAACTCTGAGATAAATAGTGTATTTATATTTACCATTTCTGCTTCTCTTCCTTTATTTCTGAAGTCCCAACGTTCTCTCTGCTATCATTTTCCTTCCCCTGAAGAACTTCCTTTAGCATGTCTTTTAGAGCAGGTCTATTGGAGACAGATTGTCTTAGTTTTCCTCATTGAGAATATCTTTATTGCTCCTTCATTCCTAACAGATATTTTTGCTGGATATAGAATTCTGGGTTGATAGTTCTTTTGTTATAGCATTTTAAAAATGTTTTCCGTTGTCTTCAGGCCTCCGTGGTTTGTGATGAGAAATCTGCAGTCGCCCAAATGCTCTTACCCCATATGAAATGTGTCATTTTTCTCAGATTGTTTTCAAAATTTTTTCTTTATCTTTGGTTTTCAGTAGTTTTAGTGTGATGTGTTTCAGCGTGGTTTTCTTTGAGTTTATCATTTTTTGGGATTTTCTGAACTTCTTGAATCTGTAAATTTATGTTTTTCATCAAATTTGGGGAGATTTCAGCTATTACTTCCTCAAGTTTTTAAATTTTTTCTGTATCAATCTCTTCCTCCTCTCATTTTGGTACCCCAATAACATGAAAGTTAGACGTTTTGATTTTGTATCACAGGTCCCTGTATCATAGTCCCTGAAGCTATATTTTTTTCTCCTTTTTTCTCTGTTGATCAGGTTGGATTATTTCTATTAATCTGTTTTCAATTCACTGACTGACTTTTCTGTCATCTCCGTTCTGTAATTGAGCCAATACAGTGAAAATTTTATTTTGTTGTATTTTTTCAGTTTTAAAGTTTCCACTTGGTCCTTTTTTTCTTTTTTCTTTTATGCTTCTATTTCTTTTCTCAGACCTTCTGTCTTTCCATTTATTTCAGAGATGTTCACTCTTAACTTCATGGTTGTAATAGCTGCTTTAAATTATGATGTTGTCAACATTTGGGTCATCTTGGAGTTGGTGTCTGTTGTCTTATACCCTGATAATTGTTGAGATTTTCCTGGTTCTTTGTATATGGAGTAATTTTGGATTGATCATGGACACTTTTAATATTACATTATGACACTCTGGTCCTATTAAAATCCTCTGTAGTGTGTTCATTTATTTTTTTGTTTGTTTCAGCAGGCAACCAATCCAGTTAGTTTCAGGCAGCAAGTCCTCACCCGCCTTCTGTGGTTTCGATGTAAGTTTAGTTTTCAAAGTCCTTGTAGAACTATCAGGCCAGCCCACATGTGCAGCACCCAGAGGCTGGTCTTAACTATACAGTAATCAAGTTCCCAAAGCTTCGCTCTGCTGCTTGGGGCCAGTTTCACACATGTGCACATCAGAGGTGAACCTGGATCTTCCTGCACAGATTTGGGCATCTCTTTTACCAGTTCTTGCCTCTCTGTGATTTTCCCCCACACTCTCCAGGGCCCAGGGGCCACTTTTTGATCTTTTGTGTAGAATATCTTAGGTTTTAGCCTATCTGTGCTGTAGTACACTTCCCATGACTGGGTCCACCTAAGTTTTAGCCTATCTGTGCTGTAGTACACTTCCCATGACTGGGTCCACCTCCCGGGCAACATGGTGAGAGAAAAAAATAACATGGATTCCTCCAACACTCTTTAAATCACAAGGACCCTCCTTTCCCATTTCCTCTGGTTAGGGAGAAGAATTTCAGTTTTAGGCCATATTATTTTAGGCCATATTATTGCTGGTACCATCACAAAAGTGTAGTTTCGTAACTGGGCTTGCCTCGGATCATGACTGGGAGAGTGAAAAGAGACAAAAAGGGAGATTCCGTCACATTCTGTGTACTGCAGGGCCCTCCTGCCTAGTTCTTTGGTCTGAAGAACAGGCTCTCTTTTGGAGTTTTTCTGTCCGTGTCTGCTGCACAGTTCCAAAATCAAGACTGCCCTTAAGCCTAAACTGGGAGGAAAAACACATGAAACTCACCATTATATCAGTCATTCTTCAAGATTGATTTCCCTCTCCATTTGCCTCCTATTTTTACTTTTTAGTGTCCTCAGAGAGTTACTTTTTGCATTCTGTCTAGAGTTTTTAGCTGTAATCAGTGGGAGAGGAAAGGTGAAGTGTGCCTACCCCTTCTTGCTGGGACCAGAGCACATGTCAGGACTCTTGCACTGTCTGGAATGCTGTTCCCCAAGGTCACACAGCTGCATCCTCATCACTCACGCTTCAAGGAGCCACTTCCCGACCTTCTTAGCTGAAACATCCCCTCCTGTCATCATTCTTGGTCACATTCAGTGTCTCAAGTTATCTCATTCACTCATTTTTCCAAGTGTTTGCTGTAAGTTTCCCTCCATCACAGTGTAAGCCCCTGAGGACGTGGGCTCTGTCTGTGTTGCTCGTCATTGTGTCTGCAGGACTAGAGCAGCACATACGTAGTGAGTCTGTATGTGTCTGTGACTGACGGACTGGCTGATAGGAAGGCTGGATCCAATTGATCATCAAGATCTAAAGAGCCAGGCAATAGGAGAGGAAGTAAGTAACTTCTGGAAAAGGCCATAGAAAAACCTTCTGATCACTCTGGAGGAGACAAGTATGTAAAATGGGCAAGGGGAGAAATGGATGGGATAGTCAGTAGGAGTGCCTGGCCTGAGCAAGGGTCACTAAGAAAGTCATCAAGCCTATAGCCTGGAAGAGAAATGGGTTTGGGGGCTATCGGGATCTGTGTTTAGATAGTAAGATCAGTTTGGTTGCATTGACTTTGCAGAGATAGAACATCCCTCAGGATCTGCAGGAGAGCTCTTTTGGGGAAGTCCAGGTGAGTCCTCTGGGTGCAGGTAGATTTAGGAGGAGTCTAAAGGTGAAAGCAGGGCAATACACGTCTATAGGGCCCAAATCCTTTTAAGCAAAAGTTGTGAAAATGTTATATAATCCCACCAGCCTTCCAAAACCTTAAGTGGTAAAGTGGTGATGGAAGATTAGACTGGGTAACCTGTGGCTCCCTGCCCACCCTGGAAATTCCATGATTCTGTGCGGTCCGGTAGGCAGTTGGGGAGAGATGGAACGGAAAAGCAGGTGAGGTTATGGTACTAGTTTTGAAATAGAAATGTTAAGTGGAAAGAGGATCCTCAGCTCAGTAAGAACCAAAGGTGGCCCTCACCTCTATAAAATGTAATGTTTAATGGATCTTTTCCTATGAAAAGTGAAGCTAAGGGGAGAATGCCAAAACTGTAGCTTCAGATAAAAACGAAAATGGTAGTGAGAAAGGCTGGCCTCCAGCATCAGAGACCTAACTTTGAGTGTCAGAACTTCTGGATATTAGCTGTGCAGTTTTGGCAAGTCATTTAACCTCTCTAAACCAAGCTTCATCTTTAGCTGTGAAAACTCAAGATTCTGCCTGTCAGGTGACTGACACTTCCCAGCCCCTCTGGTGCGGGGTTCATGGTGGCCATAATTACCCTAGAAACCCACACAGTGCCCCTGACCCGTGTATCACACACAGAGGGTCATATTTATTTTATTTATTTATTTATTTATTTTTTGTGAGGAAGATCAGCCCTGAGCTAACATCCATGCTAATCCTCCTCTTTTTGCTGAGGAAGACCGGCTCTGAGCTAACATCTATTGCCAATCCTCCTCCTTTTTTTCCCCAAAGCCCCAGTAGATAGTTGTATGTCATAGTTGCACATCCTTCTAGTTGCTGTATGTGGGACGCGACCGCAGCATGGCCGGAGAAGCGGTGCGTCGGTGCGCGCCCGGGATCCAAACCTGGGCCGCCAGTAGCAGAGCGTGCGCACTTAACCGCTAAGCCACGGGGCCAGCCCAGAGGGTCATATTTAAAGGAGCGCTTCTTTGGGGACCACATAAACCTTTGACTTCCCTCATTTGGAACTCACAAATTCCTGCATTTTCTCAACTGGCAGCATGCTGGTTGAGTTTAAAGTTTTTTTTCATATAAGCGGTTCATTTGCAGAAGCATAAATAATACTTCTTTAAAAGGGCTACATGGGCTTGTTTGCTGTCTCCCACCCTGGTATTCTGGGCTTCCTTGAGAAGAAATTCATATGACGGTCTGTATGGGGCCTCGGTTAGGTGTCCCTCTTATTCACTCTTAGGCAAGATGCACTGATCATCCCATGTGCCTGTCAATAAGTGCAGGTTCCAAGCAGGAGTGCAGAGGTGGTCCCATTTCAGGAAACTGTCTGGGGGACACACATCCAGTGGTTTTGCTGGAGGACTGTCTCGAGCATTCTCGTATGCGCTGGGAAAATACTGCAGGTGCAGATCGGGGTGTGGAGCAGCTCAAGGTCCTGAAAATGGAATAATAGATGCTCCCTGGGAGCAAGGCCACTACAGAGGGAGAAGTTGCAAAGGGTTTTATAAGTCTTCACTCTCCCCTAATTTGTTTCAGTGAGTGGAAAAATCCACGGCACCCGAAATTCCTTTAGCCACAGTCCTCACTGCGCCCCGCTGTGGCTTAGCCAAGGCGGTAAGCTCAGGGTCTATTTTTAAGTGTCTTCAGTGCCCCTCATCCCTTGAGTAAATAAACAAGTTTGATCATTTTACATGCTACAAGCCTAACCTTTGAACATTAGCTGAGACTGAGAAATCTGTCATCTATGTTCCCCATTGTTCTGAACTATTTACTTTAATCTGCATTATCACTCCAACTTGTAAATTCACAAATCAAAGTTTTTAGTTGTTTTCTTCCAGAGACACTTAATGTTATATTGTGTTTTTTTCCCCTCTGAGAATAAATGAGCCCTGTTTGTTTTGTGAGATGCAGAAAAAGTTGAACAGCATTTATCTGAAAATAAACGACGACTTATAAAATTTAAGACTTCCCTAACACACAGCTGGGGAAATAAGACTGTATTTTAAGAATTAAGTTAGACCAGATGTGAAGTAACAGACTTGAACGGTATCTTTGAAACAAACAGGGGTAGGGGAAGCCCTTGGGAGATTAATGAGTCCATTAAATTTAAACACAGTTAATTATTTTTTTTTCTTTTAAGACCAAAACAGAAGGTCGCAGATTCAGAACTAGCTTGTGAACAGGCTCATCAGTACCTTGTTACCAAAGCAAAAACCAGATGGTCAGACTTGTCGAAGGTAAGAAAGTGATTATTTCCTTAAAAGGGAAGGAAATCTGTTTCACTATTCCAAGATCATTGGGATGATCAAGCATTTAGATCCAGTCGCTGAGATGGAAAAACGACTTCGTATATACCCTATTTGGTGACTCCTTTTATTCTTAAAATACTTGTTCAAAATAAATTCTCCCATTCAAGGTCAATGGATGTTTAGAAAAATAAGTAATTGTAGGAATTACATGGACAGAAATTCCTGGCTTTATCTCAGGTTTGATATTAATTAAAAATTTAAATGAAAAATGTAAGACGCTGTCATACTTATTTTTACACAGTTATAAACACGCATTTTAAAGAAGTCTTTCTTCCTATCTTGCCAAAATTATAGAAAGCGCATTTTGAAGGCAAATGCCCTCCACATGCAATCATGTAAATTGTGATTGTGGCTGAGATGGGAAATAATCTAACAATGACACTGTACTTAGAGGACAGTAGATCCAAATGTGCAAGCCTGGGCTCGTCCTGTAATCGCAGATGTGCGATCACCAGTTCATAACACAACAAGGGCACAATGGTCTCACCTTAAAAAATATTTTTAACACTGCATTACGGAAGTATTTTCATGTTACTTTTAAGAATGTCTCCATTTTGTTTCATTTGGTCATTTTCTTTCCATGTTCGCTTTATCTTGGCCTGTGCCCAATGTGACATTCTGTCTTAAGTCCTGTTTCGCTCCTGGGCTCCCTAGTCCCCTGTCCTCATAGAATTGACTGTGCTGGCCCAGGCCAGCAAATCCCGCAGCCCGTGGCAGGGCCGGCCTCCCGGAGCAGTCCTACAGACCGAGGAGTGCAGAGCAAGGTCTAGGCGTTGCTGGCCAGCCAGGGAGAGAGAGCAGAGCACACTATCTGACACGTCTTCCATGCTCTCTCCCCAGCTTCTGTCTGGCCTGCAAGCTCCCTCTGACCTGTTGAAGGCAAAGCTCCCCTCTCTCCAGCATCCCCTCCTCTCAGCTGGCCGACCCACCTTCCCCTCAGAAGAGCAGTCCCCTCCCTGCTGCCGCCCTTCCCTCTACGCCCGCCTCCACAGGCCCACCTCTGCTGGTGCTGCTCTCTGTGGACACAGGCACCCCCGAGGGCCACTTCCAGGCCCTTCCCAGCGTCCCCCTGCCCCACTTTGATTTGCTTACCACATAGTGACTGCGTGTGGGTTTGTGCCAGGGATTCGGTGGTAACCAGAGTCAATCTGCTCTGCCTGGTGGGGCTCACAGACCAGGGGAGGTGACAGTCAGCGAGCAAAGGCATATTATTAGCAAAGCAGATGGGCGCCATGGAGGAAACAAACAGGCTGTTGGGGAGTGACTGCGGGGCTGCAGAGGTCTTTGTTTCTGCCTTGTTCAGTCCATCCTTGAAGTGCTTCCTCCCCTGGTTCCAGGACACTCTCGGGCCCCCTGTCCCCCCACCTCGGCCTGCCCTCTCTCACGCTGGGTTGACCCCCTCTCCGTCCACACGGAGTCTCACCTGCGGAGGGCGTCCTCCACACGTGTGTCTCCACACCTTTATTCCCACGGCCTCTCGTAGCCAACCTTATCCTTGATGTTCTCAGAGCCCCAAACTGTGTGCAGAGGAGGCGTGGGGGCCTCGGAGCATTGTGCTGCTAAACCAGCAGCCTTGGGTCTATCCCATGGAGACCTCTGTCTCTTCTAGAATTAAGCCTGGCAGGAGTGTGGGAGGGGAGGAGACGTGGAAGATCAGCAGAGAAAGAGTCAGAGCGGGTCTGAAGGGGCGTGTGGAGGTGGAGGGAAAGGAGCCGCTTTGTCCAGAATCAAGCATTACGCACCACACCTGTCACCTCCCTGGCCCCCACAGCTCTCTTGGACCCCCGCAGGACTAAATGACCTGCGAGTTTTATTATTATCATATTGCACATCTCTGTCACTCTCTCGGTTTAGTTTGAATAGAGCAGTGAAGAATTCGTTCTGAATTCTAAACCTGCAGAAAGTTATAATGACACGTAAATGTGTCATAAAAGATTAGCAGCGTTCACAACGTACCGCCTAGTGATGAGATGGGTGTTCTCACATGGCGCTCGCACTCTGGCTCTTTGCTTCTGGGTCAGGCATTTATAGATCGTAAAAGTGACCAGAGGTGTGGAGTTTGTCTCCCTTCTGCTGCATTTCTGTTGGGGATTCACCAAACGGGACCTGCCAGTATCTGAAAGGATGTGTTCTCTAGTAAAACTGCATTTGGAACTTGAACAAGGACTTGGATATTTAGTCATCCAGTCTCTTCAAATAGAGTCCCCTGGCTAGCCGCTCAGCCGTGCTCTGTGAGGACACCTCCAGCTGAATTCTCAGAGGCACAGAGGAGTTGTCCCATCTGGGGGCAGCTTAATATGTCACTTCTAGTTCAGTATTTTCGGAAAATAAGTTCATTGGTTTCTTCAGCAAACATTATTGTGAGCTAACTGTGCACTATTGCAAGGTGTTAGAGACACAATGACAAAAAGAAGTAAAGATGTGGGGCCGGCCCGCTGGCGCAGTGGTTAACTGCACGTGCTCTGCTTCGCTGGCCCAGGGTTCACAGGTTCGGATCCCGGGTGCAGACCGACGCAGTGCTTGTCAAGCCGTGCTGTGGCGGTGCCCCATATAAAGTAGAGGAAGATGGGCACGGATGTTAGCCCAGGGCCAGTCTTCCTCAGCAAAAAGAGGAGGATTGGCAGATGTTAGCTCAGGGCTGATCTTCCTCACACACACACACACACACACACACACACACACACACAAAAAGTAAAGATGTGGTCTCTGCCCCCAAGAGACTTGTGGTCTAAGCACCAATAAGAGTGCTGAAGAATAGTGTGTATTACCATGGAAGGGGCTTGTGTGTAATCAGAGTACCCAAGAGGAAGGGGTCACTTAAAAGATGAGTAGGTGTTAGACAGGGGTGGAGAGAATGCAGAGGATATTGGGACTGAATCAAGGCAAGGATGACCAAGACAAGGACGTGGGGCTGACCGGCATGGTGGGGGCTGCAAACAGCTCGGCATGGACGTGTCCAAGGGATCAGACCGAGAGGTTTCCAGTGCGAGGCAGGGCGAGGTAGGCAGGGACAGATCTCCGCAGGCCTTACGTGCTATAAGCTTTTTTAAAAAATTGCAGTAAAATACACATAACATAAAATTTACCATCTTAACCATTCTCAAATGTACCAGTTCAGTGGCATTAAATACATTCACATTGTTGTGCTACATGCTCTAAGTTTTTAAAGGCACTTTGAAATCTTCCAGACCTAACTTTTTTTTAACTTAATTGTTTTTTAAGTTGGGACTCTACAGTGGAATATACTAATAGTATAGGTATATAACTATGTATATATAATATGTATATATTTATATATGTATTATAATATATGTAATAATCATGTGTACATAACAATAAGTAGTCACCATGTGTCCCAAATTGAATCCCACCCTGTAACCAACATCCAGATGAAGGAATAGAGTATTGTCAATATCTTAGACCAGGGGTCAGCACACTTTTTGTGTAAAGAACCAGGCAGTAAATACTTTTGGCTTTGTGGGCCATAGGGCTTCAGTCACAATTACTCAACTCTGCCGTTGTAGCTCTTGGTACAATCAGACTTCTTAATTTTTTCCTCTTTAGTGGAAGTGTAACAGTATCTCATTGCAGTTTTGTTTTTTTTTTTAATTTTTTGTTTATTGCAGTAACATTGGTTTATAACATTGTATAAATTTCAGGTGTACATCATTATACTTCTATTTCTGCATAGATTACTTCATGTTCACCACCCAAATACTAATTACAACCCATCACCACACACATGTGCCGAATTATCCCTTTCACCCTCCTCTCTCCCCGCTTCCCCTCTGGTAACCACCAATCCAATCTCTGTCCCTATGTGTTTGTTTATTGTTGTTATTATCTGCTACTTGATAAAGGAAATCATACGGTATTTGACCTTCTCCCTCTGACTTATTTCACTTTGCATTATACCCTCAATGTCCATCCATGTTGTCACAAATGGCTGGATTTCATCGTTTCTTATGGCTGAGTAGTATTCCATTGTGTATATATACCACATCTTCTTTATCCATTCGTCCCTTGATGGGCACTTAGGTTGCTTCCAAGTCTTGGCTATTGTGAATAATGCTGCAATCTCATTGCAGTTTTAATTAGCATTGGTTCCTAGTGAGATTGGACATCTGTCATTTGTTTATTAATCAGTCCGGTTTCCTTTTTCGATGAAGTGCCTGCTTGAGATTTTTTGCATTTTTCACCCTTGCTTGTCTTGTCTTTTTCTTACTGGTCAATAGGAACTCATACTATGGTAAGTCTGCTAGTCTTTTGTAAGGGATATGTGATGCAAATATCTTCTCCCAGTTTGTATTCTGTTTTCACCTTTTCTATATAATGTCTTTTGATAAATGTAAGTTCTTTTTAATGTAGTCAGATTTATCAGCATCCCCCTGAAGGTCTTGCTTAAGAAATCCTACCCTGAAGTCATGAAGATGTTCTCTTACATTCTCTTCTAGGAGCTTTAGAGTTTCATCGTTCCCGTTCAGGTCTTGAAATCTGCACTGGGTGTTTCGTGTATGTCGTGAGGCAGGGATCCAGCTCAGTCCTTCTGTGCGGAGATCTGGTTGACCTAGCGCCATGCGTTGTGCAGCCCATCCTTTCCCCACTGGTCTGCAGCGTCTCCACTGGCCGGCACCAAGGCCCGTGTGTGTGTGTCTGGCATCCTCATTCTGTCCCGTTGGTCAGCTTGTCTGTCCCGCACATCTCTGCAGTCACCGTAACTTAGTAATAAGTCGTAATTAGCTGGGAGGCAAGTACCTCCTCCTTGTTCTCTAAGAGTTTTAAAATCAGTTTGTCAAGTTCCACAAAGGAAAAAAAGCCTATTGGGATATTTCTTTGGAGAGAAATAATATCTTTACAATTTTGAGTCTGCTAACTCATGAACATAGTGTATCTCCATTTATTTTGATCTTTTTAAATATCTTTCAGTAAAGTTTTAGACTTTTCTGTGTAGAAGTCTTACAGTCATTTGTAAGATTTATTCCTAGGACTTTCTATTTTTGATACTATTGTAAATATTATTTTTAAATTCATTTTATGTGTCTGATATGTAAATATGTGAATGATTTTGCCTCTTAATATAGAATCCAGATTTCTTGCTAAATTCTCTTATTATAATAATGTATTTGTGGATTCTTTGTATTCTTATATATACAATCACATCATCTGAATAATGACAATTATATTTCTTCCTGTCCTGTTGTTATACCTTTTATTCCTTTTTCTTGCTTCACTGCACTGGCTGAGACCTCCAATACAATGTTGAATGGAGGGCAATGGAGATGTTTTTGTCTTGCTCTTGATCTTAAGAGGACTGTTTCAATCCCTCACCATTAAGTATAACGCTGCAGAGGACTTTGCAGAGGTACCCACTGCTCCTACCTCACAGTGTCATCATGCAGAGGGTCAAAGGAGCTGTTACTTAGAAACAATGTAGACAGTGCTGAGTGCCGTGCGTTACTGGCTCTTCTAGTCTGTGGTCCTCTGAAATGCCTGACACATCCCCAGATACCTTTTGCACCCCTCGGGGACATTAAGATGGTCCCATATCTTCTCGTCATAACAGCTGGAGTCTAACGCCCTCATTTCCCCACTTACGGCAGAGGCCCGAATCCACTGCCTATTGAGATAATAGCCTCAAGCAGCCTGGGCTATGGTCTCATTTCCCTGGCTCTCGTGGACCCTCATTTCTAATAGTTTCTGAACCCAAGTTATTGGTCAAGAGAAGAGTCTAGGCCACACACCTGAGACCACTCATTACCCAGAAACAAGCCCCTTCCGTACATAATACTTGTTCATATTTTGCTCTATCACCTTCCTTACAGGAGTGATGAGGGTATCTAGAACTTAGATTAAGAGAAAATTCAGCAGGTGGATGGGGGGGAAATGTCTTAGATGGTTCCAGATATTGATTATTGAAAGTCCTGTGTACTGCCATGAACACATACGATATGTTACTAAATGCTGTCTCCTACCATTGTAGAATTTTATAGAAACTGATAACGAGGGCAACGGCATTCTCCGACGACGGGACATAAAGAACGCGCTGTATGGTTTTGACATTCCCCTCACGCCGAGAGAATTTGAAAAGCTTTGGGTGCGGTAAGTGGCATCTGAAGGTTGGCTCTTTCCCTTTCCAGTGGTCTTGGGTTGCTGGCTGCAAATTCAGCACCAGTCTTTCATCACTACTCAGGGGTAAGGTGAGGGCCAGAAACGGCTTTCTTTGGGTTGTGTCTGTCTTGTGTCCTTGTTCGCCATAGAAAGCAGGCTTGGCAAGCAGGCGGGTCTTCAGGAACATGGAGAACCAGGGTAAATATTCGTCACCGATATTAGGCTTGCGAGGAGTTCAGGCCTGTACTTTTACTCTTGAAGAGAACTAAGTCACTCTCCAAAGACTTAACTCTAATATGACCGGCTCAGCAGACAGATCTGTAACAAGTAAAGGGAAAAACAGTCTCTCCCCATTGGCTAAAGATGGAAATCAATGTTGCACAACAGTTGTATAGATAAGTAATTTGTTGGAAGAAAATAACCAAACTTTTGGCAACTTGGAGTAGTTTCCCGAGGGAGTCTTAAACTGAAAATAGTATCTAATATTGGTTACATTTTTCAAACTGCATTTTAGATTTCGCTGTTTTTGAATTAGGCCCCGAGTTACAGTATTCCCTGTGTAGACGTCCAAGTTTCAAGGTGCACTAACAAGTTCTATTTCCAAGTTCCAGACCCGTCTTTGAATTACTTCTTCTTCATTACACGTTGGTTGCCGCTTGCGTCCCCCGGGATGGTGTACCGACAGCGTATGTCCTCTCAGCGGCCAGAGCACGAGGCAGTTCATGTAATTTTTCAGCTTTTCATCTGTTCAAAGTGGAAGGCTGAAATGTTGGCTGAGTTTAGAACGAGGTGGGCTGTTTTGTGTCTAATTTAGAAAAGCGACTTGAAGTTCTTACAAAACCCTTATTTTTTTAGATCAGCTCCAACACAGAGCCAGTTTAGACTCCTTGTCCGCGTTCTTTTTCAGTAGATTAAGTGAGTGGACACAACTGAGCCATCGAAAGATTGGGATACGTTGGGCAAACGTGCGGACCTCCCACTGTGTAGACCTTTGAGATGATGCAAAGATGACTGTGTGATCCTGATGCTCAGGGAGCTGTGGGGGAGAGCGAGCATTCGCCCACATGCTGGGCTGTAGCACTGACCGTGGTGCATGCCAGAGGAGGGGAGAGGTTGAGCGGAATGGGAAATGCAAGCAGGAGTGCTGGGGCCGTGGGGGAGCGGGGGGCCGTGGTGGTAGGAGTGATGTGGGAATACTTCCAAGGGGTCAAGATGGGGAAGGGGACTGCCTGACCCCTGGGGCGGTCAGGGAGGCACTCTGGAAGCGGTGGCCTGGGCTCCCAGGGTCAAGGAGCAGGAGCAAGGTGCTCGCCTCCCCGTGGTCCCTGTTTTCGGGCGTTGTTAACCAGGCGCTTGGTAACAAGGAAGTCTGAGTGGGGCTGTGATGTGACTCAAGCCACGCCTTAGGAAGATGAGTCGGGAAACAGTTCAGAGAAAGGATTGGGCGTTGGGAGACTGTTGTCTCCATGAGGGTAGGGCAGCGAGACCTCAGGCCGGGTGTGCGCCATAGGAATGAGAGGTGTTGGAGTCAAGTGTCCCCACCAGGGTCCTCGTGTAGAGAATGAGGACACACTTAGCCCTTCCTGGAGGGGGCAAAGAGCAAGCTTCCGTTCTCATGAGAGGCAGACACTCACTGTTGTTTTTGGCTAAGGTTTCTTCATACATTTATTAACATTATTAAATGCACAAATGTCTACCCTGTGCTGAAAACTGTTTGAGGCCGGAATTTTATCTACTTTGGTTTAGTTGGCTGTACACCGGGGTTGGTGAGTGGTTGAGAGTGGACGCTCTATAGCCAAGCATGTGGTCATGACTCCTGCCTCCACCCCTTAGCTGTGTGGCCTCGGTCCAGTTACTTGACTCCTCTGTGCCTCACTCTGCTCTGCTCAATTAGTTGGAGTGTGTATTGGTCAAGGTAGGCTAGCTGCGGTGACAGACAAGGCCGGCATCTCAGGGGCTTGCCACAATAATGCTGTCACGGTCTAGTGTGGGTGTTGGGGGCTCTGCCCACAAGTCATTCAGGGACCAGGGGTCCACGAGCCCCTGGATCTTTTGTGTCTACCAGCAGAGAAGGGGAAAGGGCACAGAGGACCGTGTGGTCAGCTTTGTAGGGGCCAGGCCTGGAAATTAGCCACCACTGTGCCCACATTCTGCTGGTCAGAATCCCTTCCCACGGCTGTACCCACCTGCAAGGGAGCCTGAGAGAAGGGGTCTGGATGTGTGTCCAGGGGGAAAAAGAAACGAGATGGGGGAGCTCATGATGGCATCTGCCGCACGTGGAATTACATCCAAGGGAGAAGCAAAGAGGGGCATTCGAGACAGAGAAAACACCAGGAGTATATCTACCAGTGTCTGGGCAGGAAAGCAAAAACCGCTCTAACATTTACAGCTAGGCAGGACGTAATGCAGTGACTGATCACAAAGATGTCAGCAGGGCCGCAGTCTGGGGGGGCGTGTGGTATCACCCAGAGGCCTGGAGGCTGCTGGCCCCGTGGGCTGGAGGAGCAGGAAAGGAGGGGTCACCCCGAGACCGGGAAACCGCTCCCCTACGGGGGACTGAACAGCAGAAGGGAAACGGGCTATTTCTTAGAGATCAGGAGGCTGCCCCCACCCCAGATACTGTCTCAGAATCTGCTAGCATCTCAGCCGCTGTGCTGAGCAGGAGCCACGGCCATGGCCACGCGAGAGGTGCCACTGGAAACAGCCCGCTCTGCCCTCTTCCCATCTTCTGACCTGGCACACCTCCCTGGGAGCATCTCAGGGGTAACTCAGAAGACGTGCCGAAGGATGAGCACAGGGCTGAGCCAGCGGGCGAACAACCAGCTAAGGGGCAAAGGAGGGTGTCCCGTTCCGGGCCTGCAGGATAACCTGGGGGGCCGGAAGACAGGCAGCCTGGGGCAGGCAGGAGAGGAGGCTGCATGTCAGCTGAACCACATCCTGAAGGGCAGGACGAGGCAGGGACCCTGTTCTGAAGGCCAAGTGTTTAGTAGGGAAAGGCCTAGGCAGGTCTATATTCTAGAAAGATCACTGGCCACAGGGAGGAGGGTGAATTGCAGGAGACACAGAGGTGGATTAGGGGCTGCTTGGGGTCCAAGCGAGAGGAGGTGGTGAGCTTTCCTGGTGGTGCTAGGAGGGCTGCGGAGGAAGTGACAGGTGTGAGAGAGATTTAGGAGGTGAAAATTAGCCTTCAGCATCCTGGAAGGAGAGGCTGCATGAGAGGAAGACAAGATGCTCCTTGGATTCTTCTGAGGAGTCACGCGCAGAAATCAAGGAGACAACCTGAGGTGGCCAGGTAGCCTGCACTACGGGCTGTGGTCTGAGCAGGACCTGCGCCCTGTCCATGGCACCCCGGACTGAGCTGGGTGGCCTTGGGCCAGTGGCTCACCTTCTCTGGGCTTCAATTGTCTATCAAATGGCATGGCTATGGGGACCAAACAATATAATTTATGTATATTACCTGGCATATATAAGCATAAAAATTAGTAGCAAAAAGATCATATAGATTTGAAATTGTTTTCTGATTGCAATATTAATGCGCACTCCTTTTAGAAGACTCAGAAAATCCAGAAAAGCATGAAAGAAAAGAAAGGACAACAAGAAGCAGTCGTCACCCACTCGGCAGAGATGATAACCAGTGGTAACTTGGTGGTTTATTTTCTCATCCATTGTCTATGCATTTCCGTGATCTCAGTCCATCGTCCCACACTCGCTGATGCTCCTGGCCTGTCCCTTTCAATCGCTCAGTGTTTGCTGACAGCGACAGCCATGTCACCCGTCCACTCCCTCCAAGTCTACCTCTGCACTGCAGAGCAGGAGCGCTGAGCAGGCAAGAAGGGGGTGGCCAGCAAAGGGTTGTCCAGGCACCAGGAGCCTCCTCCAGGTGCCCTAACAGGGAGGGGTGTCCTGCCACTAAGGCGCAAGTGAACAGGGACCAGAGGGAAGTCGGGGAGCAGCTAGGGCCCCCGTGACACACTCTGCCAGCTCAGGGGGTCTAAGTGTCAGAATGGGAAAGCCCCCCAAAATTGACTAAGCAGAAGTGAGTGGGAAAATAACATTCTGCTCTTTCAAAAACACAAAATTAGAAAATAGGGCAGAAAGTAGACAAGAAAAAAATTGTCAGCATCCATTACTCACTCAACATTTATTAAACACCTGTGAAGTGCACTATTGTAGAGCTTCAGATTAGTCTGGAGGGTCTAGTTTATGCTGTGGAAGTAAATTAATGAATTAACCCCCAAACCTCAGTGGCTTGGCACACGGATGTTTTATTTCTTATTCACCCGAAGTCTGCTGTGTGTCTAGCAGCTCTTCTGGACAATTCTCTTCCAAGTGGTGATTCGGGGATCTGGCCGGCTTCCAGCTGTGGCTTCACTGTCCCAGCAGGGGGCCCCTCCCACCACGGTGGGGACTGCAGGGTCACAGGGTCACATGTGGGCTTTGGTGGGCTTCAGCCTGGAAGTGACACACTTCTGCCCTCAGCCCATTGCCCAGGTCTGGTCAGTGACCCTGGCTAACTGCACAGGGGCTGGACAGAGCGGAGAGCACGTGGATGTTAAGTGAGCCTGTCACAGGCTGGCTCATCGGGGATTAAAGGAACAAAATGTTCAAGCCTGAAGGAGGTTGCTAATCCTGAAAGGAAACCTTCTAACTGAAGCCAAAATAGGCTCTTTAAGCATGCGATTTCAGGAGCAATATGTCTGGTTTTGTTTTGGAGAGACTGCTAAGAATAAATCACAAGATGGAAGTGTGTACATTCATTCATTCATTCATCTGAGCAATCATTGAGCAGGAATTTTTCGAAACTTTCCAAGTTGCAGGCCCTGTGCTGAATTCTGGGGTTCCAGAGATGAAGGCAGCCCCATCCTCAGGTTGCTCACAGCTCAGCAGGGATGTCTGCTCACGACCCTGCAGACCTGGTGACAGTAGCAGCATGCCAGGAGGGACAAGTGTGGGCAGCCAGGCCTGTGGCAGCCGCGTGGGGTTCAGGGAGGGATCTCCAGGAGATGCGATGCCTGAGCTGAGCCTTAATGAGCAGTCATGAGCCAGAGGGGGAGGAGGGCCTCCCAGAGAGCAGAGAGGCCCGGGCCGGGAGGAGGGGCAGAAAAGGAAGGACGCTGCCTCTATCAGAAGAGCCTGAGACCCCGGGCTTCTCAGGTACAGGGGATGCCAGCACCGCGATGCCCCACAGGCCTGCTGCCCAGGGCCCGGGAGCACTCCCTTAGGGGGACACTGGGCATTCTGAGCACCTTCTGTAGCCTCATTTCATCAGGTGGAATTCAACTCTTTGGATGTAAAACAAACTTGGCTGAGAACCCGTGCAGACAGTGTGTTGTAAAAGTGCACAGAAGGGAGGACTCGGGGAGGAAAGCAGCCGTCTCAGAAACCTCGGTGTCAATTGTTAATTGTGTAAAACCAGCTAACCAGGTGGACTCTACAGGACGTTTTGGAGATGATGCCCAATCTGTGCACATTTCTTGATGGGGTGGGTAAGTTGTGTATCAGTATTCCAATATAAGAAGAAAAGACTACGAAAATGTACCTGTGTTGTATGCATCCGCTCCTTGAAGAAGACTTATGGCTTTAGGTGAACGAGAGGCTAGGTCATCTCAGTAGCTCAACCAAGGCGGTGCCTAGAGAGAAGCTCCTGGGTGCCGTGCTGGTGGAACTCCTGGACAGGGAGAGCCTCGGGTGGGAGAGGACTTGAAAAGGTTGAATGAGCAGGGTCTTTAGCTTAGAAAAGAGGAGACTGAACGGGACCTGATGGTAGGGTTTTAGAAGAGCTGAATGTGAAGGAGGGGTCATCGTGGAGATGACTAGCTGGGTAGGCTCTTAGCTCAGCATAGAGAACTTTCCCGTGATTAAAATTGCATAGAGCTCCAGTGGGCAGTCTTTGAAGGAGTGGCTTTCCCTTCTCTGGCATGGCTTTATCCAAAGCTAGGTGGCTGCTTATTGGAGGTGCTTTTGCCCTGGATGGGGATTGGAGCAGATGGTGCCTAATCTTCTGTGATTCCACCAGGACTTGCTGAATGTGCCCATTGGGCGTGGCCAACTCGGGCAGTTGGACATTTTGCATTCTGAAGGACAGCTATTTAAGCCATCAGACCACCCTTGCAGATGGTACCTGAGAGAATTCCGTATGTCCCAAGCTGCACAAGGTGCCCTGTCTACCTCTGCAGCATGGCCTGGGTCATCAATCGAGCTCACACCTCTAACTCTGAGGTCAGTAGTGTTAGAGGGTACTTCTGTCATTGGTGTCAGAACCAAGTGCTTGAACTGAGCCTAAAGAACTTTCTCAGCAAAGCAAAGCAATCGATGTGGACATGTTCAAATCATGTGTACGACTGAACTGCTGTGTGCACAATAAATGGGCAGAGTAATCTGATATGTCATAAATTAGTGGCTATTGCCATACGCAAATGCAAGTTTTTATAGGTCCTCTGTTTTTGTGCACATTTTTCCTGGCACATCTGTTGCTGAACATTTTAAAATTCAACCTTTATAGGTGAGTTGATTTTTTTTAATGTTACAGAAAGGGTTATATAATGAAGAGTGAGGTTATGTAAGCTGAATTAACTCTCTGAGTATTCACATTCATAACAGTATTTTCATTGCGATTGTGCAATCTGGTCTTCTGTTCCTTTGCGATGAGAATAGACTGTTTATGATCTTTATTAAGGAAGTGATTAAGAAGTGTCTTTCCCTTCAGTTCAAGTGTCATGTTGTAGAGTTTGTTGGTGGTACTCTCTTGAGCATAGCATGGCGGGATGGTGGTCCTTCCTCAGGAACATGCGTCCTGCACAGTTGTTATCTCAGTAGACACGTGCTGATAATGAAGCTTTGCGAGGCGTCATGCTGGGCACTGTGAGTTTCTGGGTAAAAATAAAGAAGGCGTGGTTTTTCCTCAAGAAACTTGCCATCTAGCAGGGAGAGAAGACACAGACTAGAGGTAGAGGCGGCGGCAGGATGTGGTTGAGCCTTCAGGTGGCGATTAGCAGCAGCAAACACCACCGTGCACCCACTGTGCACAGGCCCTGCAAGCCCATACATGCCTTTACCCTTGGATCCCCCCATGCCCTAGAGGAATTCAGTGGACGGTGGAAATACAGCACTCTTGACTAGGAGGAGAGAGAGGTTCCGAAAGAGGAGCATGGCTACCCAGAGCTTGTTTGTCAGGTGGGGGTCTTATGCACCATTCTTATAATTTTATTTATTTATTTATTTATTTTTCCCCCAAAGCCCCAGTAGATAGTTGTATGTCATAGTTGCATATCCTTCTAGTTGCTGTATGTGGGACGCGGCCTCAGCATGGCCAGACAAGCGGTGCGTCGGTGCGCGCCCGGGATCCGAACCCGGGCCGCCAGCAGTGGAGTGCACACACTTAACCACTAAGCCACGGGCCAGCCCTTATGCGCCATTCTTGGTTTTTTTTTTTTTTTTGTGAGGAAGATCACCCCTGAGCTAACATCTGCCAATCCTCCTCTTTTTGCTGAGGAAGACTGGCCCTGAGCTAACATCCATGCCCATCTTCCTCTACTTTATATACATGCTGCCACAGCATGGCCTGACAAGCGGTGTGTCGGTGCGCGCCCAGGATCCGAACCGGGGCCGCCAGCAGCGGAGCACGTGCACTTAACCGCCAGGCCACGGGGCTGGCCCCTATGCACCATCCTTTCAGGAACCATCCTGTAGAAATGGGGGCCCTTGGGGAGCTTTAGTCAAGGGCTGTCTTGACCAGCGTTGCATTTCTACATCACTCTGGTGGCACAAGGCTAGTCACAGGCTGATGCAGTTCAGGGAGAGACGCGGGGCCCTGGGATCACCCTAGAAGCTCAGGAAATGGCAGCCCTTCCCCTTCTCAGGCGTATTGATGGAAGACTAAACTCCCCTTTCTGCAGCTCTCTTATTCTCACCAGCAGTAGGAAAAGCCGCTTGCCAGAGGCACCGGCCCTTGTGCTGCCTGGAACATCACAACTCTGCGATGGCCACAGGCCAGGCCTCAGGAATGAGAGACCCCACAGGCCTGCTTTTGTGAGTGTGTCACTTTGTTTTGTTTTAGAAACAAATGAGCTGAATAGAGGTAGAACGGTCCTTTATCGTGTTGAAGTACTAAGGTGGTTCTAATAACAGACACCTGGAATGGTCTTAGAGGGTTTCCTAAATGACAGTAACAAGGAGCAGTGCAGGGCACTGAGACCACAGGTCTAGGGATGCCTTCAGCGTCTTGCGGATGAGGAGACCGAGCCCCAGAGAGGGTAAGGGCCTTGCCAGGGTCTCGAAGCTGGTGAGCTGGTGTTTGACGCAGAGTGCTCCACCCTTGGCTGCCTCTCCGTCACTGGAGGGGAATTTCCTTATCTTCCAAGATGGAGTCCATGATGAAAACAGGCCTGGATGCTGAATAAGGTGGATGGAAATCGGACACAGGGCAGGAGGAAGCTGCAGACCTGTGGGGTCAGAAGGAAAGGAGTGGGAGAGGGAGAGGCCCAGGCTCTGTGGGCACCTTGGGGGCAGACCCACTTGGTCTTGGGGAAGGATGGATGGCGTTGCAGCTCCCAAACGCTCTGCAGAGTTTAGCACAGGTGCACGAAGTCTTTGCCAAAACTTCTTACCCCTTCGTCCTCTACCCACCACCCCACCCCTTGAGGACAAGCAAGTCGGGTAAATAAATATGTTTTCTTCATTGTTATTCAATTGAGACGATCGCGAAGGGCTCAGAGCATTGGAGGCGAGCGTGGGGTTCTGCAGCCCCTTCAGCGTCTGGTCAGTGAACGAGCAAGGAGAGCTCTGCTTCACACAGGAGAACGTCGGTACTTGTGCTCAGTCAGACAGACCTCCCAACAAAGCCTGCTGGAGGATCGCGCCCGCACACTGTTTAAATGCAGTCTCTGTCCTTGTAACTCTGGGTTCATCTGGGAAGAATCACAGCCGCCAATGCTGTTTTTATCGATTAGATGAGGACCAAGATCTTTCCGTAAAAATAAATGCCTTTTTTTCTTTAAAAAAGATTGGCAATTTGCCTTAAAATTTTTTATTGTAGTAATTCTATTCTATTTGAATAATGTTGGGAGATAAAAACCCTCCATTATGCCTTTTTTAATGAATTATAATTCAGAAAAATCTCAATAATAGAAATGACATAAAAGGCACATAGCATAATTCTTATCTTGTTTTCCTTACTAGTCTCTCTCATTGGTTGTATGTAATTGGCATCTCTTCAAAGAGAAGATGGGGAATTTGAATCAAGTGGCATTCATTTATTGGAGTTTTAAGACTGAATAAGGATTTTCTTCTAAATCTTAGCATAGTTCCTCTTGCATGGAGGTGCTCAATAAAAAAACCGTTGAATGGGTGGAAGGGTGGATTTTAATTTTCTGTGGTCACAACCATGTTTCTGTCAGAATGACGGGTGAACGAATTTGGTTGCTGTCTGTCGGGGTGAACCAAGACCACTGTATATGAGGTGAGCTTTCTGTTGAGTAGAGCAGTGGGTTTCAAACCTCGATGAATCGCCTAGGGATCTTGTTCAATGCAGATTTGGATCAGGTCTGGATGAGACGCTGCATTTCTGAGTCCCCCAGGTGAAGCCGTGTGCTGGTCTGCAGAGCACACGGAGTGTTGAGGACCCGGATGGCCCCTCCCAGATGGTGCAGACACCGTCCAAGCCTCGGGCACCAACACACCTTGGCGGCTACTGATGAGAGTTTGTTTGTTTGTCTTTAAAGCTATGACACCGAGGGAAGAGGGCACATTACTTACCAAGACTTTTTGCAGAAACTGGGGATCAGCTATTCAGCAGATGTCCATCGGCCCCACGCAGAGGATTATTTCAACTTCATGGGTCATTTCTCGAAACCGCAGCGGGTACAAGGAGAGATCAAACAGCTGCAGCAGAGCACCGAGAAGGCCGGGCCAGCCAGGTGAGTTGTAAGTGTTGTGGGACCAGGAGCTGGTTTACCCTTGCAGCCAAAGTTGTTTAAAGTGGTATCTCCCGGTGCTGGCAAAGTTATCACGAAGCTGTAACACTCGTTCTCTGCTGTCCATGCTAGCAACAGGCGCTGAGTCATGGAGATGAAGGAGTTAAAGAGCTCTAAGCCCCCCCACCTTACTCAGTCACTCTCCCATCATGCCTGTTTTATGGTTGCCTGGCGAGATGTCCCTTCTGGTCGTTCACTGTGTATTACCTCCCCCTCCACTGGCCCGAGTTCTGTAAAGACAGGCCTGTCTTCTTTCACTGGTGCCAGAGCAGGGCCTGACACCTCACAGGCACCCAGTCAACATTTGTTGAATGAGTGAATGGACAGACATAGTGTTTAAGTCAGTAATTCTAGTGTGGGGACTTCATCCCAAAGAAATAATGCAGAGGAGGCCACCAGTTTAGCAGTTGGAAGTGACTTGCAGTGTGCCCTCAACAGCAGCGACAAAAGGAACCCCTGCCAATCCCATGGGAGTGCACTGGCTTACAAGGTGTGGCCCCACAGAATATGAACTAGTGTATGCCTGTTACGGTTACCATCGTGAAGACTGTGGAAGATGTTGGTGATAGAAGGCTGATTGGAGGTGACATTTTAAGCAGTATGTATACTGTGACTGGAACCACGTCGGACGTGAGTGCGGGTCCACGAGGACCAGAAGATGCTCTGCAGAGGGCAATGTGTTGCATTTAGGTGGTGGGCTGTGCACGGTTATTTGCAAAATTTAAAACTAGTGACTAACGTCATACTTTAAAAGTTTATAACATCAGAGAGAATTTTGCCACACTTGATGTGACCATAAGGCTATGGGACGGATTTCCTTGATCAGTCTCAGGCCTCGGCCATCAGCACTCCCCAGGCCAGGCCTCTGCTCCTCGCTCCCTAGCTCTGCCTTAGCTCCGTGTTGCTCTCATCTGTGTGTCTGTCTGTCTCCTGTCTGTCACGTCAGCTCTCTGCCCTCATTACCTCAAATAGCACCTGAATGAGTGCTTGAATCCCCAAAGGAAATAAGGGCTCCAGGGACGCAGGAAAGAAATGTGATGGCTAAACGGGGCATCAGAGAAAAGCACTTTGAACACAGCCCCGAATCAAGTCTAAGTTACTGAGTTATAAAGCCTGAAGGCAGAGAATTGAGTTTGTGAAATTTAAAGTAAAAATATTCACAAGATTGGTATAAATCAAACATGCCAGAAAACTAATGAAAAAGTGGAATTTATCTTTATCAGACAGGGCTGGTCTCATTACCCACTCGTGTCTTCCCTTCTCTCCTGCCGCTTGTGAGTAATGAGGCTCAGAGAGAATTCTCGCAGCCTTGGCGCGCACACGGTGCGTTCTCTCTCTTCCTGTGTTGCTGTTTGTTGTGTGAGCGGGGATCTGTAGCTGGAGGAGCCACGTGCATTTCAGGTCACCAAGCTCAGTGAACTAATTCACGCTCACCCCATCCTCTCTGCCACGGTCGTACTCCCTTTCCAGAGAAGACAAGCCTGATTTCATACAAGTGCATGACCGACTGCTGTTTTCTCAAAGATGTCGGATTGTAAAATTGTCAAGTAACTTTTCCCTTGAGGATAACCTGTTTTAAAATCTCAGTGTCAGTGGGTCTTGTAGATAATTCGTAAGATTCCGTATTTCCAGGATTTTCTACCTCCTCATTTCTACTGAAACTCTGATAAGGTTGATAGATGGGAGTCATGTTCATTAAAGTGACAGAAATGTTATATTTGCCTCTTAAATCTAACGAAATTTATTTTGTTTGGAGTGCCCCAAGTACCTTTTAAAAATTGAGAAAAGTCCTTTTTTCAACTCCTATTTATTCTCCATGCCTCGCTCTTTTTTGCCCAGGTCTGAGTTGAAGATTCAGAATCAGAGCAGCCGTGGTTAACTAGCCCGCACAGCACAGCCATTCTCAAATGCACACTGAGAGGCGCCTGAGGGAAACCAGCAGAGCTGCCAGCGAGGGCGCGTGTGGGAGGGGCTCTGTGGCCCACCCACTGGCTGTGACAGGCCCTCGTCAGACTTCTGTCTCGTTGTCCAGACCAGGAACCCGACATGGACCCAGAGCAGCAGCTGCTCATCCCTGAGTGTCGGCTCACACCCGTGCTGTTTGGCAGTGTGGCGTGATCTATGCTCTAAACCCTCATTTACTCTGTGCACATATTTACTCTGCGAGGGAAATAATTACTGCCTAGAAACCAGTCCAAGAAATGCTGAATGCCTCAATTTTCTAAAAATATGTATCTCAAAAAAATGTTTTGATTTTTTATACCTTCATTTACTTTCATTTTGAAGGATTAAGTGGAATATAATAGTTGTGATGACGAGTAATCACTTAGGAACATGAGACTGAATTCAGTGTACACCTGTAAGGGAATCCAGAATGTTGCTGCTATTGGTATACGTTCACGGAACGGTTAATGCGACTCATTTGTATCAGAGCTCAAATGCTCGCATCAGCCAGCTCCAAACTGGAGGCCAACGAGGGAACAGAGTAGATGACCCATGTAGCTCCACAGTCAGTGCCGCTCCCCTCTCCCACCGTGAATATTCCCACTCAACTGGATTTCTGAGTTTTCTGTTCCTATGGATTATTTTTTCCAGGCGCGCTCCAGGAACTGTCATCTCCACAAATACATATCTGAGGTGGTAGACAATTACCAACAAAGATTTCATGTTTGGAATTTCTAGCATATTCTTTTCCCTGAGTAAGAACACCACAGCCAAGCTTGAGTCTGAGCCCATCAGACAAGCATCTTGTTCAGTGTGGTAGGAAGATCTTTGTTAGAGACCTGGGTGAGCCAAGGTTATGGAATTTATGATCAATCCACCATCGGTCAGGTGTGAGATTGTTCGTTCTTAATGATGTCGACACTTTTTTAGTCTCTTAACAATAATTTTTTTTTGAGTCAGAGAAGAATCTTCCCGGCCTGAAAGACTTGAATTAGCAGAATCAGAGGCTTGAATATGTTCTGCAGGAAAATCAACCCTGGAGCAGGAGCTACAGCAGGGTGCTCACTGTCTCTATCCCTGCGAGGGAAAGGCCTGGCCGGGCCCGACTCCACCCCCGGGGCAGCGCACTATCTTGCTCCTCGTCTGTGGAATGGGGATGACAGTTACCCACCTCCCTTGCAGGGTTGTTGAGCAGAATAAATGGGAGAATGTACGTGAAGAAGACAGCTCCTGGTTTGCCAGTGGATGCACACAAATGGTGGCTGTGTTCTTAACAACAAAAGCACCAGATAAAAACAAGAGATCCCTGACCACCCTTCTCCCCAGCTAACACCAGCAGGACCAGCCTGTCGGCCCTCCTCACTCCCTGAGCACCTGCACTCCTGCCTCTTAGCCTTGGCGCTGCCTGTCCCTGGGCCCTCGGGAGAGCTCTTCCTTCATCTCCCTGATCAAGTGCCGCCTTCCCAGTGAGGCCTGCCCCCACCTCCCTACTGGGAATTACAGCCCACTTCCCTGTGGGCATTCTCAGTCCCGCTAACAGGCTCTCTGCTGACCCACTCACCCACTGCGCAGGGCACTGATGTCTTCCAGCTACCGTCAGCTTTGCCCCCAACAGAATGTTAATTCTTCTGGGGAGGCCACCTGGATTCGCTAGCTGTCTCTCGACATGTAGCACAGTCCCTGCCCAGTAATAGATGCTCACAGTCTTCATGGAGAGAATGAAGGCATGTTTCATGTCTGTAATATCACTGTATTTTTTTTTTTTTTTTTTTTTTTTTTTTTTTTTTGTGAGGAGATCAGCCCTGAGCTAACATCCGCCAATCCTCCTCTTTTTTTGCTGAGGAAGACGGCCCTGGGCTAACATCGGTGCCTATCTTCCTCCACTTTATATGGGACGCCGCCACAGCATGGCTTACGAAGCAGTGCGTCGGTGCGCGCCCGGGATCCGAACCAGCGAACCCCGGGCCGCCGCAGCGGAGCGCGCGCACTTAACCGCTTGCGCCACCGGGCCGGCCCCAATATCACTGTATTTTTTAATCCTTGGTTCCATCTTTAAAGTACCAATTCTAGGAAAAAGACAAGGTTGTAATTTCTCTAACATGGTTTTGCTATGCTACAGACTTATTAAATTTTTTCCAGGATATCTTTTAGTGTAAATGGTACACTAAGGCTGCAAAACATCTTCAAAATTAGTTCTTAGATGAACCAGCACATCATCACGTTAGAGTGATCATGGAACTCTTGCTTTAAAGAAATTGTTTCCCTGGTTTCAGCGTGTAAATGAATTCAGCGTCTAAAATGTATTCTCTTTCAGGGATCGGCTTAAGGATCATTATCAGGATATCAGCAAAGTACTCACCAAACTAGATAAATCTAAAACTGACTACATATCCGTATGCAAGATGCAGAAAGTGCTGCAGGAGTGTGGCTGTTCTCTTAAGGAGGAGGAGCTGACCGATCTTCTCAACAGGTTGTCTTTGACTAGCTTGACTACGTTTCTCACAGTACTGAACACCGAGTTGGCGCATTGCTTTCGTTTCTTCTCTGTGCACTCAAACAGCCTTTTGACATTGAAACAACCTCCACATACCCCTTTTGGCTGGGCTACAGTAAAATGGGTTTGAGTGACCCAACGCAAAAAGAGAAAGCAACTTGACAAATGAGTAATTTTCCTGATGTGTCTCAGCAGCATAATCATTTTTTAACATTATTTTTATTTTACTCAAGTTATTCGTGCACTTGGGCAGGAGTCAAGTTGTTCTACAAGGCTTGTTAAAAACAGCAGCCCCTTCACCCTGCATCTCTCCTCATTTCTCCCGCCCCAGAGTCAACAACTTCCAACACTTGTAACTGACACCTTTGGAACTTAACTCCGTATTTCTCAGTGACAGGCTTACAGAGCTGCTTCCTGGTTTTTCACTTTTAGGCAGTGTCTGCTGACTTCCTGCCAGGAGGGTACAGATTTAACTCTTTTTCCTGCATGCCACCACCAACCACCTCACCCCTCCAGCCCGCACCCCAGTTGGAAATACACACAAACTTGTCTCCATGGGCTTCCCACATTGCTGCCTCTCAATTTGGGGTAGATCAATATTCAGGGTTTATATTGTTGTGACTAGCTGATCACTTTTCCTTTCCTATATAGTGTTTTGTTTTCCCTGGAGTTAGTGATTATCTGAATTTTTTCTGTTTGCTTAGTTTCTCTGTACCTGTGATCACTAATTTGACTCTCAACTCACCCCCAGTTGGAAATCTCTTTCCAGTGTGTTCAGACACATCAGCTAATCTGTCAGCTTAACCTTCTTGGGTGGCCCTTTACGTGCTCTTCAATTCTCAGAGATTCTCTTGATTTATTTCATTAGTGAGTTCCTCTCCTGTTCTTTTCTTTCTGGAACTCCTGTTGTCATTGGATATTGAACCACCTAGACTGTTTCCTTATGTTTTTAAATCTCTCCTATCCTCCGTGTCTTTTTCTTCTTGTTCAGCCTTCTGGGAAATTGCCTCAATTTTAACTCCTGACCCTTCTTTTGAGATTTTTGTTTCTGCTATCATACTTATTGTATTTTTAATTGCCAGAGCTCATTTTTTGTTCTCAGAATGTTTCTTTTCTATAGCATCCTGTTCTTGTTTCATGGATGCACTATCTCATTTCTCTGAAGTTATTAACAATAGACTTTTTTAAAAGTTTTCTTCACCTGAGAAGTCTCCCCTCTGTGTTGCTTTTTTCTACAATGTTTCCTGTTGGATGCTTTCCTCAAAAATATACTTATATGAGGAGTGAGGTACCAAGAAGCAGATTAGAAGTTCTACACAGATATGTGGAGCTGTTGACTTTGGTTTGAGCTGTATGGTAATCTGGCAGGCAGTTTCCTGGGGGGAACTTCAATGTCAGTATCTTTAAAACTTTTCTTTTGGGCTGGTCAGATTTCCCAGAAAGTAGAGTTGTCAGATAAAAAATTGGATGCCCAATTAAATTTGAATTTTAGATGGACAATAATTTTTTAGTATAAGTATATACCATGCAAGAGAGACTGGAGTGATGAGTCCACGAGGCAAGGATTGCCAGCAGCCACTAGAAGCTGGAAGAGGCAAAGAACAGATTCTCCCCTAGAGCCCCCAGAGGGAGCGTAGCCCTGCCGACACCCCGATTTTGGCCCAGTGAAACTGATTTCAGACTTCTGGTGTCTAGAACTGTAAGAGAATAAATATGTGATGTTTTAAGCCACCTACTTTGTGGTATTTTGTTACAGAGCTGTAGGAAACTAATCGAGTTAGTATATAAACTTTCACTAAATTCCCCTCTTTTCATTAAGAACCCTCACTACCTTGAACTAGGACAAATGCCCTCCAGTTCAGAGACACCATCTCCAGAACTCACCTCCAGATCTTGTGTTTGGGGGGTAAGGACAGGCACCCAGTCACCTAGAGTTTGGGGAGGGGCCTGGGGTCTAATTCCTTCCCACACAGACTTTTAACCAATCCTTGTATTTTTATCCCCACCTTCATTCCCACTTGCAGATGTAGCTGGGGACGCAATTCTGGAGCCTCTGAGGGTGTTTGCAGAGTATAAGAGGTTGCTTCTCCACATTCCCTCTGTTGGTTTCAGGAGGTGATTTCTTGGATCCAATGCATCCATCCTCCTTCGTCCGTAGAATTCCAGCAGCTGTTGTCTTCTTCTGCTTTCTCTTCATCCTTAGGGGTTTATGTTGGTGGTCCTCAACTCCAGCAAGCCTCAGAATCTCTGGGAGGCCTGGGTAAAACCCCGCTGCTGGGCCCCTCCCCCAGACCCTGATTCAGCAGGTCTGCAGGGGCCTGGGAATCTGCATTTCTAACGAGGTCCCTGGCGATGCTGACGCTGCTGGACTGGAGCACCCCACTTTAAAAACCACTGTTTTATGCCTTTTTAAAACTCCCTTTTCTGTCATTTTAGAGAGGTCTTAAGTGGGAACAGAGCTAGATTTTTGTGTTTGAGCCACTTTATTTAACTGCAAGTCTTATCCTCATGTAGTGTTAAACTGGAGCAATCTAAGAGTTGATTGCTCCTCCTCTGATGGCTTTTGCATGCAGGTTCTATCCTGCTGTGTACTTGAGCTGTGCTGGCTGAGTGTTTGGTGACCGAGTGTGAGAATCTTATGTCCCTCTCTCTGCAAGGGGAGAATATGAGCACCTCTCCCCTCCCTTTAAAAGAAAGGTCAGTGGTTGCTCTAGCATTTGGGGTACACATTTACAACTAGCCTAAGTCCACTTTCAAATGACACATGACTACTTCACGGGCACTGCAGGACCTATGACAGAGTATCCCCCGCTCGTCTCTGCTGTCCCCTATAGCTTTGTGTCAATCACCTCTCTTGTCCATCTGCTGCAGTCACCACACATTGTTGTTGCTACTTTGAACAAAGTGGTTATCTATTCAATCAACTGAGAATAAGAAAAATAAAAGATGTTATTCTACCTTCATTGATTCCTTCTCTGACGCTCTTCCTTCCCTTGTGTAGATCCGAGTTTCTGACCTACATGATTTTCCTTCTCTCTGAAGAATGTCTTGTAGCATTTTTGAAAGGCATGGTGGCTGGTGATGAATTCCCTCAGTTTTTATTTGTCTGAGAAAATAGATCTCCTTCACTTTTGAAGGATAATTTCATTGGATATAGAATTCTAGGTTGGTAATTTTTTTTCCTTTCAATACTTTAAATATTTAAGCCCACTCTTTTCTTGCTTGCATGATTTCTGATGAGAAGTTCCACGTTCTTATCTTTGTTCCTCTATAGATAAGTCCCTACCCGCCCACCCACCCCCCCAACTTCTTTCAAGATTTTCTCTTTGTCTTTGGTCCCACTATTCTCCTGGGTTGGGTGCCCTGTTTCCTACATCTCACATCTTTTTATTTATTAATTTACATTCTTATTTTGCTGGAGTGCTTCCTGAAGTAATTTCCTAAGAAAGGGTGGATGGGAAGACATTTTTCTGAGTTTTTGTGTGCCTTGGAAGTGTTTTATTCTCACTCACACAGATTGCTAGCTTGTCTGACCATAGAATCGTAGGGAGAAAATCATTTTCTGTTAAAATTTTGAAGACATTGCTCCATTGTGTTTGAGCTCTGAGAAGTCCGATGCCAGTGTGTGTGTGTGTGTGTGTGTGTGTGTGTGTGGAGAGAAAAGAAGGACCGTTTCATCCTCAAATGTGTGTCTGTTCTCTTCTTCCTTAAACACAGCCTCCTGTCGCTAAATCTCTTTCCAGCTGAATGAGAATTCATATGCATTCAATGAATAAATCACAGAAAAATAGCACCAGATAAATAATTAACCAAAGGATTATAAGCGAGTCTTGTTAAAACATAGTTGGGCTTGATACTTTTTAAACAGCAACAAAAGGGCTATGGAATTTCTGTAGTCCACCTTTCAATGGGGGTGATCAACTTTCTTACGAATTGAAACCTTAATAAGGATCCATCGCTCAGCCGCTTGTCTCTTCTCAAAGACCTCTTGATGATAAACATCTCTGTTATTTGTAATTATATGTAGATTATTCTTGTCTAGATCCAAAATAGACTTTTCTAAATAATACTGAGGAGATTAGCATATGCATTTGATTTTATTACTAAATTTTAATACCAAGTTGGCAATTTATCCTGCCGATGAAATAGAGCCGATTATCCCTTGCCTCCGCGTCCCCATCGCGTGAGCCAGCGGCGCGGGGCCTGGGGAAGGCGGCTCTGCAGCTGTGAGTTGGAGAAGTACAGCTCTTGGCTCAGTCTCTTTAGAAGCAGATCTTTGAGTTACTGGAAACTTCTGTCTGCAGCTCACCGACATTCCAAGCTCTTCTTCTCTGACGCGCGCTCCAGCCTGCTGAGAGAAGGCTGAGCTGCTCGAGTGCCAGTGACCCCCAGAGAATTTAAGTTGTGGAAACGTGATCTTGGAATGCAATCAAACTTTATTTTGAATTATTTTACATCTTTGATAAATACACTCTATGTTCTCATGAAACTTGTGGATTTTCTCTTGCAATATATTCTTTTAGAATTTACCGCTATTTTCTTCTGTGTGGGGGTCGAGGGCAGGAAGGAGCCTCCATTTCTATGTGGATGTCCTTGTCGAGACATACACTCAGGTGAAATTTTTATTTGAGAAAATACTAAGCTACGTGGTTTTGAAAAAGTATCTTTTAAGTGCTTTCAGCTTGACAACTTAGTTTCAACCATTCTTGGAAAAGAATTTAACGTATATTTTACCCAATTCCTCTTTTCCTTTTCACTGTCTTTGACATATTCCCCTTCATTTCCAATCCCCTGCCATTTCTCAGTCCAGGCCCTCGTTAGCTAAGGTCTCTATGACCACAGCCCCCACGCCCCCCACTCGCAATCTTGCCTCTAGACTCTCTGTTGACACCGCTGTCGGCTTTACCTTCCTGTAATACTACTCCGCAGATGTCACATCCCTGCCGAAGCACCTTCATTTGCCCCGATCATGGGACCAGAATCCTTAGCCCAGCCTCCTCTTCCCATCTTCTGCTCTCCAAAGCTGTGACCCCCATTGTCCAGCCTTCAAGTCCCAGAGCTTCTGGGCAGGACAGTCTGTGGCCCTACCAGCCAGCAGCAGCCCTGCCCTCTCACCTCCCATAGTGCTTTGTTTGTTCCCTTTTATTGCGGTGTTTGTGTGTGGCTGTCTACTAACACGGCTAATTAGTGTGCATGCCCCTACCGGCCAGGGATGAGTGCCTTAACGTTATTCATATTCCCCACACTGTTCTGTGTTCAGCAACTGTTTGTTGAATGAATAAGCGATAGGTTTTTCTTAATTAATATATTTTTTTTCTTTTGGAACAAGTTGGGGAATCAGCTGGCATGATAATTCCATCAATTACCTTGACTTCTTAAGAGCGGTGGAGAACAGCAAGCCAACGAGGCCTCAGCCAGAAGAAAAAGAAGAGTGTGTGCCAATCAATTTTGCGACACTGAATCCAGAGGAAGTTCTGAAGAGCGTCCAGGAGGTTGTTGCCTCTTCCAGTCTGCCTTTGTCGACGGTATGACAGACTGCAGGGTGCTGCTATTGTGGAAACAGAAGTTCTGGCACTCGTGTCAATTCATGAAAGATAACTCTCAGCCCCCCTCCTCCAGGACCCCTTCCCTCTCTCTCCACTCTCTGGGGGCATCAGAACTCAGATTAAGTCCGTCGAGATCACATTGCTCATTTGAGCAAAGGTGTCTCCATTTTTGCTCTATAGAAAGCTACCATGATGGCACCCCAGCATGTGTTCTCTGAGGCAGAAGTGCTGTGTTTAGCAAATGCTGGGTCTGGGGTGAGGGCAAGGGGTTGTAGGCAAAGAAGGCAGAGGACAGAGGCCCTCAGATGAGGGGGACTCGGCACATCCGTGAGCACCAGGCCCATGGAGATGAGTGACGCCAGGTGGCCTTGAAGAGGTTGGCCGGGCTGGAGCGTGGCACAAAGCTCACTGTGAAGGCCTCCAGGAGCCAGGGGGAGGTGTAAGAAGGGGGTGTCCCCCACATATTGACATTTTAGGAGTATCTGTACAACACACTGTAGAGTGTGCCGAGCCCTGGCGTATGTGGGGAAGATGCTGTGGAGTCCTCGGAAAATAGTACTTTGGCCACGCTCCTAGTGAGGTCATGGTCCCCTAGACTGGTCCACAGCAGCGAGAAGAGAAAACGCTGTCTGCAGAGGGCAGGTCCTGCAGTTTAATGAGATGGTGAATCCAGAGCATCCCGTGCGATGCCAGGCACACAGAGCCCAAACAGCCATGGTCAGAGCAGGATTGCCTTCACGTCTGCAATATGCAGACGTACAGACACGCTCAAAAACCTAGGACTGTGCCCGGTAAATCCCCAGAGTGAAAAATCCCCTCGGTGTAGGGAGGCAGGTGGGCTTTGGGGGCCAAGCATAGGGGTTAGTGGGGAGAGAGGGAGAAAGGCCAGTCAGCCCAGCCAGCTTGTAAAAGTTCTGGAAAGCAGCGAACTTGGCTTTGTCCTGGAGAGCAGACATTTTTCACATCTAGGAATTCTCTATGAGGATTTAACATTTTTATGTCTCTATTTTAATGACTATGTAAAGAAAAATTGGTATGAATGTGTCATCTGGAAAACCATGTGGGTCATCTGGAAAACCATCTGTACACCTTTCAACACCAGAGCCCGTGCTTGAGGTTGCCCTGGCCCCAGTGGTCCCCTGGCGAGGACTGCAAACTCGGATGTGCACAGGGACCAGGAGTAAAGTAAATGACGAAGGGGACCAGGTGGTGGCCGCGGCAAGCCGGAGACACTATCTAACGGGCAGCTTCTCTCAGACCTAGCCGACTGTTGCTGAGCTGCAAATGGACCCAGCCTTGCTAGATCTTTTCATTTTTCATAAGAAGCTATAAAATCTTCTGATTTCTGAATGTCAGCACGTATTTCAGATTTTTCACATAATCCATTTGCAAGATGGCTTTGCCCCCTTCTACCTTAAAGTTGCACCGCTTTACATCGATCAGGATGTTTCTCAAACTAAGGGCCGTGGACCCTTTGGGAGGCATTGGGGCCCTCAATTCTGAGAAGCACTCCCTCGGTGATGAGGTTTGAAGCAAGAGAGTGAGATTCCTGGCCAAGAGCGTGGCAGATGGGTTGGAGGGAGAGAGGGCATTCGGGGCGGTGAGGAGAGGAAGGAATGACGATGTCTGAGGACAGCCATCAGAGAGGACCCTGGACATATTTCTGCATTTCTCCATAGCACTGCAGACGCGTCTCAGAGGCATCTTGTTTCTGAAATGATGTGACGGTGCTTCATGTTTGTGTAGAGTTTGACAGATTTCTCAGCCTGTTCACATTTGACTTGCACCCACCTTGTGGCTTAGCAGGCTAGGTTGACACACGGGGAAACCACACAGACCCAGGGAAGTGCAGGCAGGTCCCCAGCTCACCTCTTCCATCCGCTGAGCACCGCGTGATGCTCACCTCCCAGGGCCACAATGCCTCTAGCGCCCTCGTAGCACAGAATGCTCAGCTGACTGCGTTCATCCTTATGATCATTCTCCTTACGATCTGTCGAGGTCCACTATGTGCCAGGTACCCGGATAGGTGCGTTGGCAGGTTGCCATAGGAAAACTTAGAACAACATGAGTCATGAAGTCCCTCTTTTTATATCAAAGAAGCTAAGCTCAGAGAGGTTAAGGGCTTAGCGTTGGCAACAGAGCCAAGGTTCAAAGTCTACTTCTTGACCAAGTGGCTGGAGGCTTTTCCACTCTACACAGCTGCCTTGTGTTATCATATGCTACATAAAAATTTGAAGCTGTTTGGTATTTTAGGGTTAACTCGGTTACGCATATACCACCACCCTGTGGGCTGATGGGCTGTGCCTAATTAGCCTGGAATGAGAAGTCACTGCAAGAGAATTTGGTTCGGGGTCTACAAGCACATTAAATTCTTACTTAAAAAAAAAAGATCTTAACCCGCTGCTTGACACAGATTTCCTAGTGCGATAAAAATGAATGATTTTGCTTCGACAGATGGAAAAAAAAAATGTGCTTTCTTTTTATAGCACATTTTTGCACTTTTTCAGTTTGACTACTGTACTGCTGGGTTGGCGCTGTCTGTCCAGCCCCTCCAGCACAGGCGCCGGGTAGTGGGGGTCTTCCCGTGATGTGAGGCCACGTGGGCTCTGGCTGAGGGTGAGGAAAGGACAAACCTTGAGGTCAGCGTGGGATGGCGTCGTCCCTTGACCCCTTCTCCTGGCCACTTCCAACGTTGAATACCCACCTTGAGACCCCGGCCCCACACCCTGAGGCGGTGGGATTGTGTGTGAGCCTCCTGTTACAAGTGATTTGTGCTTAAAGAACCTAGAATTTAATGATGGAGAGCGCTTGGGCAAGTTACTTCGGCCCTCGGAGCCGCTCTTCTCCTCTGTAGAACAGGCCTCTTTAGAGCTCGCTGAGGTTTCCCTTGGAGAATGGAGTCCAGGGTTCTTCTTCACTCCTCCTCCTCTTCACAGCCAAATAGGAGCGAGTACAGCGAATTTCCCCTACAACATACAAGCTCTTACACCGTGCCCATATCTTACCTGTCTCAGGCTTTCAATCATAGTGCATTTGTTAGTAATTTTGAATTTATAGGGGACTTGCATACACTTGATTTCATTTGCATTCAGAAAAGCAATACTTAAGAAAAACATTTTTGAAATATTCGCTTGACAATAGCATCTGCCTTTTTTTTTTTTAGGCATTTTCTGCTTTGGATAAAGAGGACACTGGGTTTGTAAAGGCTTCGGATTTTGGACAAGTTCTTAAGGATTTCTGTTACAACCTCACAGATAACCAGTATCACTATTTTTTGAGAAAACTAAGAATTCATCTAACCCCCCATATAAATTGGAAATACTTCCTGCAGAGCCTCAGCGGCTTTCTTGAAGCGGTAAGTATGCCTGCAGCACATTAGCATCTCTTTTTGAAAATGGGCTAAAATCAGTTTTGGCAAAATGGATAATTGATTAAAACTGCGCCAGATGAATTGGCAATCACCTCATGTAATTAGCTCATTCTAAATGAAAAATTGATGTAAATTCTACACACAGTATTTGAAGGTAAATTTGTATCTTTTATTTCATTGGAAGTTAATTTTATTTTATTTTCAAAGAAGTTTGGGAGCTTGCTTTTGTCTGGTTGTTTTAGAGTTTTCAGGAATCTTAGATCCCCGAAGATGATCTGGTGTCCAGAGAAGTGAGGCCCAGTGTGTGTCAGGCCCTGAGCTGGAAGTGAGGGCACTGGGACCCACTCGGGGGACATTTTTTGAGGACCCACTACGTGCCCGCCCCTGGGCCAGGGATCAGCCAAGCCAGGGGTAGAGGTAAATGTGGAGATAGTGGCTTTAACAGAGGCATGCTCAGCAGGAGGAAGGGTTGCCAGGAAAGTCAGGGAGGGCTTCCTGGAGGAGGGTGGGTGGTGGACCACAGGGCTGTTGTTCCTTCCCAGGACTGCTTGTTTGGCTGCACAAGCTATTTATTCTTAGGCTCTTTCTCACTCTGTAAGCGTAAATGGACCAACATCATTAGCAACAATTACCATCTAGTTTCAACCAACACAGATTTCTTTGCTCACCATTCTGTACTGAGTAAGAGCACACACGTGCCATGGTCCCTGCCTGCACAGAAGGAAGGTGAAAGCAAACGTGAAAAATCCAAAAATAATGCAACAGCGCAATCACAGCGGGCTTGTACTAGAACGTCTTCCACTGTCCCCTGTAGCTGGGCGCTCAGGTCATTTCCAACGGCACCCTTTTATATATAATGACACCTAAGTTCATAAATCATCACTTGTCTAGGATAAATTCTTAGAAGTGAGATTACTAGAGCAAATAGCATGAACACTTTTAAAGTTTGAGGTTCATTATGATAATAATAACAGCACACACTATACAGTGCTCTCCGAGAGCCGGGCACTGTTTTTAGCCCTTAAACTCGTGTGATCTTTTTCATATCACTATGAGGGACGTGCTGTTAATATCCCCTTTTATAGATGGGGACACTGGGGCACAGAGGCATTGGGGAATTGGTCCACAGTCACCCTGATGGTGAGTGGTAGCACTGGTGTGTGAACCCGAGGAGTCTGGCTCCCGACTCCAGGCCCCTAAACGCGGCCCTCGCTCCTCGCAGTCGGGCCGGGGGGGTGATTCTTTAATCTTTGTCGTTTAGATGGACATTCCTAAACAACATATACCATTGCATTGCATGTTTTAAAACTTTATATAAATAGTATTATGTCAAATGTTGCCTTTTGCACTTTTTTCTTGCTTACTAACATGTTTGAGATTTACCTATGTTATTACATTGCCTTTAGTTCATTCACTTAAGCTGCTATAAAATTAGCGTTAAACGAAGGTGTTCTATTGAATGAACATACCCCGTTCAGTTATCATCCTCCTCCTGCTAATGAACACGTAGGTTGTTTGCAGTCTTCTCTGTCACAAGCGAAGCCCCAGCAACCGTCTGTGCTTGTCTCCATGTGCACACTCGGGCTTCCTCTGCTCGGAACTGCCTGGAGGGCGGGCACATGTCCCACTTCCCAGATCCCGCCACCGTGGTTGCATCAATCAAGGTGTACTCCCACCAGCCCCGCATGAGGGTTCCTCATGCTCCACGTCCCTGCCGACCCTTGGTATTATCAGGTGTCTTAATTCCTGCCGGTCTGAAGGTTAGTAACGTCGAACACTTTCATACGTTATCAACCGCCCAGGTTTTGTCATCTGCCAGTTACCTGAAAGGATTCCACCCCTTCGTTGGTATGTGAGCTGCAAATACCTTCTCCTGGTCTGTGACTTGTCTTTTCTCTCTGTTTATGGTGACCCTCACTGTTTTTAATGATTATACTTTTTCTGATTTTAAAAGAAATGCATATTCGTTGTGGAAGTTTCGTAAAATACAGGAAAGTGTAAAAAAGGAAACAGTACTCCCAACCCCACGATAACAGTATGATGGCAAGAACAACCTCCCCTGCTGGTTAGTGAGCGCCTCCTAAGCTCTGGGCCCTTCCGTGCATTTTCTCATCTGTCATTATCCCCAAGGAGGGAGGAGGGGTCTTCATTCACGAGTGAGACAGACAGGCTCCGGGCAGGCAGGAAGCCGCCTGGCCTTCTCTGCCGGGAGTGGACACTAGGCAGGTTCAGCGTCAGAGCCCATGTTCCTTCTATGTGCTACACTGCCTCGGAGATCTTTTCTGCTATTTTTAATGCATTTCCCCCCAATTTTTTGTTGTGGTAAAATACACATAACATAAAATTTCCCATTTTAACTATTTTTAAGTATACAGTTTTGTGATATTCAGTACATTCACATTGTTGTGCAACCATCACCACCATCCATCTCCAGAGCTCTTTTCATCTTGCAAAACTGAAACTCCAGCCCCATTAAACACTAACTTCTCCCCTCTCCTCCCCCAGCCCCTGGTAACCACCATTCTATTTTCTGTCTCTATGAATTTGACTCCTCTAGGGACCTCATATAAGTGGAATCCACAGTATTTGCCCTTTTGTGACTGGTTTATCTCATTTATCATAATGTCCTCAAGATTCATCCATATTGTAGCATGGGTCAGAATTTCCTTCCTTTTTAAGGCTGAATAATATTCCATTGTGTGTATATACCATATTTTGCTTATCCATTCATCTGTCAATGGACAGCTGGGTTACTTCCATGCCTTAGCTATTGTGAATAATGCTGCTGTGTACATGAGTATATAAATATAATACGTTCTTTTACATAGTGGAGATAACACTGTATGTATAATCCTGTATCTTGCTTTATTTCCCTTAACGTTCCATTGCACTATGTCACTTAAAGGTCTTCTAAACATCAGTTAAAATGTCTACATAACATTCCTTTGACTCCCTTATTTTTAAGCATTTAGGTTTTTTTCAGCTTTTCCCATTGTAATTTACTCTGCAGTGAACGCTTTGTATGTAAATCTATACCCGCATTTTGAAATAAAATAACTAGGATCAAAGGATAGGAATACTTTTACTGAACTTGAAAGCAGCCCCATATTTTTTAAAATAATTTTTTCTATTGGGTTAAATCACATGAAATCACCATTTTTAGAGTCATAAAGTGGTTGAATATTGACAATTTCATATGGCTTAAGCTAATATTTGTAGAAGTCATTTATGTCCATTTTACATGATTTGGAATATACACATAATTTGAAGAGGAGAATTAGAGTCACCCCTTGGGGCAACCAATGTTAACGTTTTGCTGTATTTACCTCTAATCCTTTTTTCTATACAGATATCCTTTGGGGGTGGGATCAGGACAGAGTGTATATGCTGTTGAATTTGGGGGCTGTTGGGAATTTTCTCAACTCTTAAAAGACTCCTTTTTAACAAACCTTTTTTTATTTGCATTGAAGTAATATATGCCCATGTAGAAATAAAATTGAATTGTCGCAAAAGATTTAAAAGCAGAGATCACTTGATCAACTCTTCACCCTCAGTCCTGCTGCCCAACAGCAACCACTGTCATTTGTCGTTGTTTCTCCAGCTGTAAACCTTCTTCTCTCTCGGTATTTCACCTGCCCCTCCGTTTCTTAAATCATCACTCCTGGGCGTTGTTCCCTGACTCGCTGATGTGAGATGAGGATGCAGCGCTCCGGTCCCCGCCTCCCAGCTGCTCCTCCGGGACGCCTTGCTTGGTCTCTTCTGTAGCTGCCTTTTCACGTACTGTGAGGTCATTGGCATTTTCCGCTTGTTGATTTTTCTCTAAAATGTGGATTTCGTTTGATGTGTCCCGTCCCTTTGTGTGGATTCATTCACTCTCTGTGTCAGCCAGCGTTTCCTAGGGGCCTGCTGTAGACCAGGCACTGAGCTGTGTGCTGGGGTCAGCGGCGAACCAAACAGACACAGTCCCTGCCTTCCGGAGGCTTGTATCCTAGCGAGGGAGAGACACAGGAAGTGAGAAAATACATCAAACCTCAGATTCCAGCACACGGTGCAGAGAAAAATGAAGCAGGGCAGAAGGAGGGCCTGTATGAGAAGGTGACATTTGAGCAGAGACCCGGCGGAGGTGAGGGAGTGAGCCCAGTGACCACTAGGGGAGGGGCCGTCGGGGGCACAGCTAGTGCAAAGACTCGGGGCAGGAGGGTGTTCACTTGGCTTGAGGTGTGGCTGCCGTGGGGGCGAGCGAGGGAGGGTAGGAGATGTGGTGAGGGAGGGACAGGGTGGGCCACCCTGTCTTTTGGGGTCGTTGCAAAGACTTTATAATGGCTTCGACGCTGAGTAACATGGAGAGGCAAGGGAAGGTTTGGGGCAGAGGAGCATCGTGACCCAACTTGCATTTTAGAAGGTGCCTGTGGGTACTGGACGGAGAAGAGGCTGTGGGGGCCACAGCGCAGAGCAGGGAGGCCGGCCTCGCCCCTGGGGAGGGATGCTGCTGGCGTGAGCTTCTGTTGTGGCTGTGCAGCTGATGAGAAGGGGCTCACTTCCAGATACATTTAGGAAGTGGAACGGACAGGCTTTGCTGACATCCTGTACGTGCTACGTGGGAGCGTGAGAGTCAGGAGGGACTCCGAGCTTTTCAGCTTTGAGTGGGGAAGAGAGTGGGAGGAGAGGGTGTCCTGGGGCGGGAGTTGGCTTCATTGATTCGGCCGATGCCCTGTCGTTGGACTTTAGGTGGCTCCACTTTCCTGCATTCTGATTATTCCCGCAAACCTTTATCGAGCACTCACAGATAGGTGCCCAGACCCTTCTAATGGCTTTTGTGTGTCCGACCACATTGCACCCTAACATCTCTGTGCCAGAGGTCATGCAGCCTGAAAGTCTCAGCAGTGCAGTGACTGTCTTCACAAATGGGTCACTATGAGCGTCTCTGGAATTACCAGACCGAGGGGCAAACGTTTCTAGAGCTTCAAATGTTGCCAGTGGCTTCCCCTAACCTTAGTTCTCTCTGATTTCCTTCGCAGAGTCTCCTTCCCCTCTGGAAGCGCTTTGCTGAACATTCTCGCGAGGAGGTTTTAGTATTCATTGCAATATGAGTCATGGTGGGAAATGTGCTTAGAGACAGGAGCCAGCGTGGTGGGCTGGAGGGGGCTGGGGAGCGGGGACACAGAGATGGCACCGCCCGGGCCCACCGTGCTGCCGCCTCCTGCTTTTCCTGGTCCGTGTGCAGTCAGTGCTGGGGATTAAACGGTATCAGCCTCTAAACTGGCTGGGGGTGTGGGAAGACCTTGCTGAGGAGCCAGCACTTGAGCAGAGGTGCATTCACCAGGAGGACAGTTTGAGCGACTTCTGGGCTGAAAGGACGGCATGAAGGCATGGGGTGTGAGGCCTCCGTGTGGGGTGACCACAGCGGTTCAGGGGATGTGGGAGCTTTCTTTTGTCTGTTTATCTGCCAATGCGGGGGAAGTCGTGACGGGGCAGACTACCAGGGCCCTGCATCCTTTGCTCCAGAGTTCAAGTCCCTTTCTCTGAGAGAAAGGAGAATCATTGAGACTTCTGAGCAGAGACGTGGCTTCGCTTACTCAAGGGCGATTGGAATGGTAAGGAGGCCGTGGGAGAACCGAGACTGTGATTTCTAAAGTTTAATCCTGGGCTGGTGTTTTTTAGTAGAAGGAAGAGAAGTAACACATAATAGGAATAGTTAATGCCTCATCCTCAAGCTCATTAAATATGACACCAGTCGTCCTTTCCCTCTAGGGGATGTACTGGCGGCAAGTAATTAAAAGGAGATTACCAAAATGTAATTAAGACAGTTGGTACCTCTCCTTGCAAAGGAAGTTCACCGTGAATAATCCCTAGCAAAGCCGAATCCATTCCTGGAAAACGAAAAACCAGACTTGTAGCTAACATGTGTTGTAGGGCCTTGAGTAGATTGAAAGTACACGGAGAGTGAAGATGACAACTTTACACCTCCTCACAATCCATTTCTTATATTGGGTGCACCACTAAATCTGTCCTCAAAAACTTCTCCTTGTCTTGTGTCTTGCATGCCTGTCACACATGACATGTGAAAATCATCTGAGCTCTTTTCAGAACAGATGCCGCCTTATTTTCAGATCCTGGTACGTGGCTCCACCGTGGCGTCTTGTCTCCTCCTTGCTCCTTCTGCTGCTTCCTTCAGCACCACTGAAGTCAAATAGCGCTTCTCAAAGTGCAGATCAACTCGCCTCAGCCTGGGCTCAGGCTGTGGGCACCACGTCATTCCCGTGTGCACCACACTTGGGTTTGAGAACCAGTCCAATCAGCCCAGAGGCCTGTGAGCTGATGGAAGACGAAGTGACTTCACTCTTTTCAGATAGGAGAAAGGGATTTGCCTCATGCCCTGCTTCAAGATGAGAGACACTAACCTCTGTGACATAAAAGAAGTGAAGTGAGGTATTAAAACTGAAATACTACCCAGTGGCTTGGTTAAAAAGTGAAAAAGAAAAAAAAAAAGGACAAGTTCTGGACCACAGCACTAAATACTTTGTTCATAAGATTCCCACAAACTGGGTGAAAACATTTTCTGAATTTCTGTCCTCGGCAAATACCTCTTTTTCACTTCTGGGAAAAACATTTTACATTCAAAATGCTATGTGCAAAATATAGAGTAACACCTTGTTTTTAGAAAATTGTTTCTGTTTAACATTTCTTTTAAGTCTTAAAGTGCAATTTCAGTATCTTCTGTGAATGTAAAAATAACACTCAGAGCAGAAATGGAATTTTTAAAAGACATGGTAGAAACCCATGTAAAATCCTTCTACTTTATTACCATGGAAATAGTGGAATTTTTTAACAAAACCCATCCTTATTCAATGCAGAGTAATTATTTTGTCACGTTCTAGCTAGTGGAGCCAATGAGATGTTTCTTTACTTTGTGTTTATAATATATGGTCTTTAGGGCCAGCCCCGTGGCTTAGCGGTTAAGTGCGTGCACTCCGCTGCTGGCAGCCCGGGTTCAGATCCTGGGCGTGCACAGACGCGCACCGCTTCTCCGGCCATGCTGAGGCCACGTCCCACATACAACAACTAGAAGGGTGTGCAGCTATGACATACAACTATCTACTGGGGCTTTGGGAGAATAAATAAATAAATAAATAAATAAAATATATGGTCTTTAAAGTCCTTCAGTGAGATGTTAAATAACTTGAAGATGGTTTTTTTTCCAAGAGAGAATTTAAGATTGTAGTTTTCAACTGAAGAAGAGACGGTAAAGCACATCAAAATGTTTGTAATCTTTTATGAGCATCGTATTTACGTTAGTTGCCAACAGTGTTACTTTGATTTATCTTTCTTTTTATTGTAAATATAATGGTGCCCATGTATTTTTAATGAAAGTTATAAAGAATGGGGAAGTTTCCTTTTGAGGAAAGGGCCCTAAGATTATCACAAATAAATTAAGTAAATTATCAATACACATCATTACTGTTATTTACTGTTGCCCCTGATGGCAAGAAAGGTTAAGTCCTCTTGATATATTTCAGTGATTTTTGAATATTTCCCCTAAATTTCACTAATTTTCCACTTGCCAACAAAACATTCACTACCTGTTGTCCTAGAGACCGTTAAGGATGTGACAGGTTGTAAGGAACAAGTCAGGCTGACTTGGACCCTTGGGGGGCCTTGGTGACAGGCCAGGGTGAGGGGCTATGGGGCCCACCATGCCTAAGCTAAAGCAAAAGGAGTGTCACCAACCCCAGCCTTGAGTATCAGCAGCAGCCCACCCAGCAGGCCTCCAGGCATCCCGTGGCAGCCCCGTGGGAACCGGGCAGACCTGACACAACCACCTCTCCTCTCTTGGCCTTTGAGTGTGGTGAGCTGGCTGCCCGGCTGGTGGAGGGTGCTGGTACCTTGGCACAGGCAGATGTCTGCTTCCTCTGAGCATTGGCATCTACACTGGTCCTAGTGCTGTCCCAATGTTTGGACTAGTACGATAGCCTACTTAAAACCAACTGTAGTGATAAGAGCAACAGAATGAAAATGACATTGTCATGGAAGATGAGCAATTAGGTGGTCCAACCTACGAAAGTTACTTGGCTACCACTTAGCATGATGCGTAGTCATTCTTTCAATGTTAAAAAAATTTTCCTGATGCAGCAAAAGCAGTGCTAAGAGGGAAATTTATAGGAATACAGGCCCACTTCAACAAACAAGAAAAATCTCAAATAAGTAATCTTAAACTACGCCTAACAGAACTAGAAAAAGAAGAACAAATCCCAAAGTCAGCAGAAGGAGGGAAATAAAAAAATTAGAGCAGAAATAAATGAAATAGAGACTTAAAAAAATCAGTAGAAAAGATCAATGAAACCAAGAGCTGGCTCTTTGAGAAGATAAACAAAATTGACAAACCCTTAGCCAGAGTCACTAAGAAAAAAAATGAGAAGGCTCAAATAAATAAAATTAGAAATGAAAGAGGAGAAATTACAGTGGATACGATAGAAATACAAAGGATTATAAGAGAATACTATGAAAAGCTATATGCCAACAAATTGGATAACCTACAAGAAATGGATAAATTCTTAGACTCATACAATCTCCCAAAACTGAATCAAGAAGAAATAGAGAATCCAAAGAGACCAATCACAAGTAAAGAGATTGAAACAGTAATCAAAAACCTCCCAAAAAACCAAAGTCCAGGAGCAGATGGCTTGTCTGGAGAATTCTACCAAACATTCAAAGAAGATTTAATACCTATCCTTCTCAAACTATTCCAAAAAATTGAAGAAGATGGAAAACTTACTAACTCATCCTATGAGGCCAAAATTACCCTGATACCAAAACCAGACAAGGACAACACAAAGAAGGAAAATTACAGACCAGTATCGCTGATGAACATAGATGCAAAAATCCTCAACAAAATATTGGCAAACTGAATACAGCAATATATTAAAAGGATCATACACCATGATCAAGTGGGATTTATACCGGGGACATGGGGATGGTTCAACACCTGCACATCAATGAATGTGATACACCACATTAACAAAACAAAGAATAAAAACCACATGATAATCTCAACAAATGCAGAGAAAGCATTTGACAGGATCCAACATCCATTTAGGATAAAAACTCGCAACAAAATGGGTATAGAAGGAAAGTATCTCAACATAATAAAGGCCATATATGACAAACCCACAGCCAACATCATGCTCAACGGTGAAAAACAAAAAGCCATCCCTCTGAGACCAGGAACAAGACAAGGGTGCACACTCTCACCACTCTTATTCAACACAGTACTGGAGGTTTGGGCCAGAGCAATTAGGCAAGAAAAAGAAATAAAAGGCATCCAAATTGGAAAGGAAGAAGTGAAACTCTTGCTGTTTGCAGATGACATGATCTTATATTTAAAAAATACTAAAGAATCCATGAGAAAGCTATTAGAAATAATCAACAACTACAGCAAAGTTCCAGGGTACAAAATCAACTTACAAAAATCAGTTGCATTTCTAGACACTAATAACAAACTGCCAGAAAGAGAAGTCAAGAATACAATCCCATTTACAATTGCAACAAAAAAATCAAATGTCTAGGAATAAATTTAACCAAGGAGGTGAAAGACCTATACACTGAAAACTATAAGAGATCATTGAAAAAAATTGAAGAAGACATAAAGAAACGGAAAGGTATTCCATGCTCATGGATTGGAAGAATAAACATAGTTAAAATGTCCATATTACCTAAAGCAATCTACAGATTCAATGCAATCCCAATCGGAATCCCAATGACATTCTTCACAGAAATAGAACAAAGAATCCTAAAATTTATATGGCACAACAAAAGACCCTGAATAGCCAAAGCAATCCTGAGAAAAAAGAAGCTGGAGGCATCACAATCCCTGACTTCAAAAGATACCACAAAGCTGTAGTAATCAAAACAGCATGGTACTGGCACAAAAACAGACACACAGATCAATGGAACAGAATTGAAGCACAGAAATAAACCCACACTTCTATGGACAGCTAATCTTCAACAAAGGAGCCAAGAACGTACAATGGAGAAAGGAAAGTCTCTTCAATAAATGGTTTTGGGAAAACTGGACAGCCACGTGCAAAAGAATGCAAGTAGACGATTACCATACACCATACACAAAAATTAACTCAATGGATTAAAGACTTGAATGTAAGACCTGAAACCACAAAACTCCTAGAAGAAAATATAGGCAGTACATCCTTTGACATACGTCTTAGTGGCATCTTTTCGAATACCATGTCTATTCAGGCAAGGGAAACAAAATTAAAAATAAACAAATGAGACTACATCAGACTAAAGAGCTTCTGTATGGCAAAGGAAATCATGAACAAAACAAAAAGACAATCGACTGGGACAAAATATTTGCAAATCATATATCTGACGGGATTAACCTCCAAAATATATAAAGAACTCACACAACTCAACAACAAAAAAACAAACAACTCCATGAAAAAATGGGCAGAGGAGATGAACAGACATTTTTCCGAAGAAGATATACAGATGGCCTATAGGCACATGAAAAGATGTTCAATGTCACTAATTATTAGGGAAATGCAAATCAGTACTACAATGACATATCACCTTACACCGGTCAGAATGGCCATAATCACCAAGACAAAAAATAACGAATGTTGGAGAGAATGTGGAGAAAATGGAATCCTCATACCCTGCTGGTGGGAATGCAAACTGGTGTAGCCACCATGGAAAACAGTATGGAGAGTCCTCAAAAAATTAAAGATAGAAATACCGTACGATCCAGCTATCTCACTACTGGGTATTTATCCAAAGAACATGAAATAAAAAATTTAAAGAGATTTATGCACCCCTATGTTCATTGCAGCATTATTCACAATAGCCAGAAGTGGAAGCAACCCAAGTGCCCATCAACTGATGAATGGATAAAAAAGATGTGGTGTATGTGTACAATGGAATATTAGCCATAAAAAAGACAAAATCATCCCATTTGCAACAACATGGATGGACCTTGAGGGTATTATGTTAAGCGAAATAAGTCAGACAGAGAAAGACAAACACCATATGATTTTACTCATATGTGGAAGATAAACAAATTCATGGATAAAGAGAACAGATTAGTGGTTACCGGAGGGGAAGGGAGTTTGAGGGGTAAGGGGTAAAGGGGCACATGTGTATGGTGATGGATAAAAATTAGACTATTGGTGGTGAGCACGATGCAGTCTATACGGAAACTGATAGATAATAATGTACCTCTGAAACTACACAATGTTATAAACCAATATGACCTCAATAAAATAATTGAAAAAAAAATTCTCCCAAATCCGAGTTGGTTAAAGCTCCTCCACCCATGCCTCCTGGGCCACACCTGGATCTGGAGCCTCCTCTGGGGAAGGAGTAGAAGTCCGCCTGCCGACCCCAGTTTCTAGTGGTGTGGATAGCTGAGGGGCTGGGCGCCTACTGCTCTAAGCTGCCAGATAGGGCTCTGCCAGAAGCAGGACATGGGTCGGCCACCAAAGAGAGTGTGGCTTGGTTTCTGATGCCTTTTGCAGAAATGTGAAGGGGGCCACATCAAGCTGGCTTCTGCCTGACCCCTGTCGGGGGTGGTCACAATGCCTGCCTTCTCTATTGGAGAGACCGCCTTTCAAACACAGCTGTTTCAGGCAGAGGAGGAGGTGATCATAAATCCAGTGAGGTTTGGAAGAAAGCATATCCAATCTGAATTTCAAGTAAAGTAGAAATTTGTAGAAATTAGTAAAGCAAAATTTGTAGAAAGTAGTAAAGCAAAACTTGGGTTTCTCAAACCCAAACATTCCGTGCTCCCAGAGGTCAGGGACTGGGTCTTATTCACCTCTCTGTGCTCAGCCAGTCTCCAGGGAGGTGCTTTGAGGACCCCTATTCAGGTCCTCTGATAGACCACCTTGCATTTGTCACTCGCTCCAGCATTCTCAAAACACTTATGCGAGCATTCCCTCTCAAATCTGGGTTGGCCTTCTTTCTCGATTCCTAGCCTCAGTGGGACGCCATCTGTATGTTCAGAATAAATGGGCTGTGGCACAGCCAGACCAGGCAGACCCCCACTCATTTGGTCCCTCCAGAGCCACAACAGTCTAATTTATGGTCTAATTTAATTGCAAGCTTTGGATCAGTTAAGCACCAGAGTTGAACTGTACCTTTGATTCTACAAGGCCATGACCATATCAGGAAGCCAAGAGTTGGCCCAAGAAGTCATTGTCCCAAATAAGTCTTGCAGAGAAAATCCAAAATACAGACAGCACTAGTATCCTGATTATCATCATCATATACCTTTGTGTCTAACTTGTAGGTTCCGGCTTTAGATGCCCCATTTGGTTGGAAGAATCTTAACCTTCAACATTCAGCATATGTGAAGGAGAACGTGTGCCAGGCAGCAGGCCAGCCCTGGGGCCCAGGTGGGCGAGAGGACAAGAATCACTCACAGTGCCCTTCGGGGTGACTCGTGCTCCAGCACAAATTGTTGTGACCATTCGTGAGCAAGCCAGAAAGGGCCATCTCTTGGCTTTTACCGAGGCCTGAATTTGAATGGTCCATGCTGAGAGGTTAAGAGGAATAAGCAAGTCACCTACCTAAAGGTTGCACCTGGCCAGTTACTGTCATCTTCTTGTCACTGACAGTCAGATACCAGCACCCAAATGATGACTGACACGCACTGCTCCCGTGCTGTGAACCAGGCACTGTTGTAAGCACTTTACGTAAATTAACTCAGCTAATCCTCCTAACAGCCCTTTAAGGTGTGGGGACCATCGTTATCCATATTGTATGGATGAGAAAACTGAAGCACAGAGACGTTGAAGCATCTGTTCCCGGTCACACAGCTAGAAGGGCTGGAGCTGGGATTAGAGTTTCAATCAGCACCAGGCCCGTGCTCGCAGCTTCCCACCTGTAAACGGGAACCGTCTTCGTGTCCACCCCATAGGATTGTTACTTGGATTAAACGAGTTAATGCAGAAAGAGCTTTGCATGGTACCCAACATAGCAAATGCCAAATGTTTGCATTCATTATTATTTTTTATTCTAGCCTCCTCTAGTGAGTGCATGTCTAATGTTTAATGTTTAGTAATGATGTGATTATATGGTGTGGAGTTTATTTGGGTGGAAGAATTTAACAGGTTCGTAAATGACTTCAGGCATGAGTTTATTGAATCATTAAAGGGTCAAAGGGGTGGCTTAAATCTTTTCTTTATTTCCCTGCATTTTACGGCAATTTCATGCCACCGAACGATTTGTGAATTGGGTGTTTGCAAAGGTGTCCGGATAGATCCTTTGTGAATGTCGAGAGCCGTATGACAGAAGTGAGCTCGGAGAGCCAGAGGAGGAGGAGGAGGACTAACTGCTTGGTTGGGGGCTAAGACGGGCACAGCTTCTGGTGAGCTGCACCAAGTCTAGATATCAGGAGATGGGGCTTCCTGGGCATAGGGATCCGCGTGTGCAGAGACCCAGGTTTGGGGAAGCCCCACACAGGCATGACTAAAGCATGGGTTGAAGCAAAGGGGAGAGAGCAGGGGTGGTGGGGTGAGGCTGGATGGCCAAGGGCTCTGGGAGGCAGGCTGAGGGGCAGGGCTGTGAGGGTGGTCTCCTCCCTGCTTGCCTCGGTGGGCGTCTTGAAGCTGGCTCCTCCAGGGTGGGGTTGGTCTGCCATCCACTGCTCTATCCCCAGTGCCTGAGACAGTGCCTGACACACAGTAGGTGGGTGCTCCATCAATATTTATGAGTTACACATCCTATTTTTGGTAGGCTCCTGTGCGCTCGTGCGTGTGGTAGACAGGCAGCTGGAATCATGACAGAATGGGAGGAGCAGAGCTCTAAAGTCAGACCGTCTTGAGCTCTGTCATCAGCTTGCAGGGAAGTAGCCTGGGGACCCCAGGCAAGTCCTGGCCTTTTGGAGCCAAGTCCACTTACTTTCTAAACAGCAGGGAGAACCACAGCTGCCTAGAGGGTGATGTGAGGATTAGAGAAGCTTCTGTAACACCCAGCCCAGCGCCTGGGTGAAGGAGATGCAGTGAGGGATGGCCGCCAGTACTGGGTCTCAGTGTCACCAGTACTGGGTCACAGTGTCACCAATACTAGGTCTCAGTAAGCCTTGGTTCAATTGACTTGAAGCTTGACTTCATTGTAGCCTTTCCAAAGAAGGTTCTGGAATCTTCGGATTCACCCTCATGCATTGCCCAGAAAGAATCCTTGCATGGTAAGAGATCCCAGGTCTAGGCCGTGCCACCAGGACACCTGGAATTGTGCCTGGAATTCTGATGTAACCCCCTCACTTCTGCAAACAGCATACTGGATTATTGATGCCAACCCATCAGTCACTACGACCTTGAGACCTCCTGACAGACGAGAGTCTACCCCTGGGCGTGTGCGCAGGCCTCACGGAGCTGCACGGGTCGGCTTCCTGACCCGGTGGTGGGGGCCTGAGCAGTGTGCTTATGCTCTGCTTCCACTTTATTTTCATCTGGATTTTTCAATGTTTTATCTTTTTCTTTTTTTGACAGGCAGTTTTGCTGCTGTTGTTATTTTTAGCATTCATTTATTCACTGTAAATACAAATGAAGATACAGTGCAATTAATTTCTTTGCTAATCAAAATATTTGATCAAATGAAGCAATTTTTCAATTCTTAGAAGTAATTACACTGTTCTTTAAAATGAAGTGGAAGGATTCTTTACTGAGTATTTCTAATTAGGAGTTTTTGCTACCTGCTGTGTTCTTATTCTGTATGAAGTTTTCAGGATTTTTTTTTCTTCCTGTAAGAAATCATGGGAAAAACTATATAACTGTCTCCCTGCGTATTCAGAACAAAACTTAGTAGGAGAATCATGTGCTCTGATTAGCTAATTATAATGTTCATGACAGTTAAATTAATGTACCGACATATTTCTAATATGACAGCTGGAATGGACCTTGCTAAATCACGTTGTCTAACCTATTGCTCCCAGCCAGGTGACGGCCGCCTTGAACACCCACAGGAGCAGTGTCACAAAGTCTCCTTGCAGTGTGCCCATTGTCAAGGAATGCTGATGGCCAAAGGGTCATCCATGCTGAAGAGCCTACTTCTTTTCTCTGTACTCTGAGCTCATTCCCTTTTATTTCTTACTAACTATAAATTCAGGATGGTATCAGTCAGCTATTGCTGCGTAACAAAACCTCCACAGCAATAAGCGTTTATCTGGCTTTCGCATCTGTAGGGTGGCTGATCTAGGCTGGGTCAGCTCTGGGGTCTTGACTGGGACATCTCTGCTCCACATGTCTCTCACCGTCCCCTTGGACCAGTGCTGTAGCCAGGGCGTGTTCTTCTTAAGGCGGTGCCACAGGCAAAGGGGGCCTGCCAATCACGCAAATGCTTTTTAATCTTTGGTCACATTATACTTGCTAACATTCCCTTGGCCAAAACCTGTCATATGGCTGAATCTAAAGCCAAGGGATAGGGAAATATTCTCAGCCTCTCCAATGGGAGGGACCCCAAATTCACATGGCAAAGGATGTGGAAACAGGGAGAGTTGAAGAAATGGGGCCAGGAATGCAGTGTACCACAAGAAAATAAATACATGTGCACACCTCCATTTCCAACTCTGTTGGGTTGCAGTCGTGCATCACTTGACGATGGGGGTACGTTCTGAGAAATGCGTTGTTAGGCAATTTCGTCATTGTGCGAACTTCATAGAGTGTACTTACACAAACCTAGATGGTCTAGCCTACCACACACATAGGCAGCACGGTACTAATCTAATGGGACCACCGTTGTATATGCAGTCCATCGTTGACTGAAGTGTTGTTATGTGGCGCAGGACTGTGTCTGACAATTCAACCCACCCCTTCCCTGTTATGTTCTCTCTTCCTCATTATCTAGAGAAGTCGTTTAGGATGTGATTTAGTGGAAAATTGATTTTATAAGTCAGCCGAGAACATGGCTGGGCATAACTTATTGACAGGATACTAGAATGTCTTTTCTGGAATCATTCCTCGAGTAGAGCTGTTGAAGCAAGAGTTCAATACAACTGTGAATACGAACGAACAAAACTCCAGGTTCAGTTAACCGTTCTGGAGCATGCCTGCCCTGTGTAGCTGACTCTTGCAATGGGCTTAACTCTCTCCTCAGGCGCTGGCTCCCTCCCCTTGGTTTGGGTTGGCTCAGAAGCTTCTCACTTGGAGCTTCCTGGCCACTTCCCGTGTGAGTTCCCTGCAGCAGAGACAGGGTTAATTGGCCCTTATGACACACGGGTTGGTACAGCGCCTCCCGCAGTGGACGGGGTGCTCCCCGAGTACGTCTGCTTCCTCCTGGAGTGATTCTTGCAGGGCTGTTCTCTTCGGTTGCTGTGACTGTCGCTCCTTTGCAGATGGAGAACCTGCTCCCAGAGAAGTGAAGTGACTTACTTGAGGTCACCAGCTAGAAGATGGCAGGGCAGGGCTCTAGCCTGGCCATCCTGAATCTGAGCCCATGGCGCCACCTCCGACACCCCTGCCCCCCAGGGCTCAAGGCAGCGGTCAGGAGACCAGGGTTCTGTGGAATGCCCACTGTGTCCCTGGCTCCTGCCCAGCTCCTGGGGTGCGTGACCCCATCTCAGGCCTGGCGTCCGCCTCAGTGCCTCCACCTCCTTGGCAGAGTGTCTTGATCTGCAGACAATCGCATGTGCCAGAATGCCTCTGTCCCCTGACTACTCATGATAGAGGCAGTGTTAGCCCAGGTCTGTCCGACCTCTTGACTCAGGCAAAAATGTCTGTAAAAGTAATCAGCAGCCGCAGCAAGAATGGTGGCCCATGTTTGCTGGGCATTGGGCCAAGCACTGTGCGGTGTCGTTTTGTTGAACTCCCAGGCCCGTTCTTGGAGACGGTTCCATTTGTATCCCCGTGAGAAAGAGGAGGCAGAAGAGGGTGTATGTCTTGCCCACGGTTGCAGAAAGAGAAATTCAGCTCTGACCAACCCCAAAGCCCTCGGGTGACAGGGGCCTGTCCTTGGCAGAGTTCTGCTGCGTCCCAGGTGGGTGGTACATGGATTGGTGGTGCCACTCCCCCCGGCTCTGCTCCCGCTGCCAGGCCACGTCTGCCCTTCTTCGTGTGTGGTGTGAGGCGCTGAATGATGGTGGGTCTGGCCTGAGCTGCCAGAGGACAGGCCGTGGGCTAGGGAGCCCAGCACTGTGTCTGCAGGGCTGTCCCCAGTTTGTCAATCAGCACTGTACACTGGGAGAAACCCTAGTCGGAGTGGAAGACTGTACCAGAGACATGAGGCCACAGGAGGGAGAGGAGCCCTAGAGCTGGGGCAAAGGGGGTGGGCTCAACCTGAGTTCTGCACGGGCCGGGGCTCACCTCCCTCTGACCTCCCACTCATTGGGGCAGCCCCTTGGGTGAGTCCACATCGTGACAGGATTCAGAACCACAGGTTTACACTCTGAAGCTGTGACTTGCTTTTTCCTAAAGAGAAATGTGGGTATATCTGAAACTGAGAAGCTCTCCATAAAAGTGAGGTGTTATTAGGAAGTTGTTTGATGATTGTTTACTTCATGTATCAGGACATTATTTCTTTTATATATTTTGCCAACATTATGTAGTCACAAAGGGGGCCAGGAATTTTCTTTTTGGCAGTGGTGGTCTGTATTTCTCTGCGACATCAGGGGCATCAATTGTTCGATAAAACAAGGTTCCGTGAATACCCTTCAATAAATGAGAGAAAATTCCTTCAAAACTTGTAAATCATTTTCTAATTAGGTCCGACCTATAGTGCATAAGATTCCACTATTTTTTATTTTTGCATTTAAAGAGTAACCAGAACAGCTGTGCGCACGGTTGTCCGATGGGGAGGGGGCACGGAGGATGCAGGCCCCGCCGTTCCTGTTCGGACAGTCGTGTGGAGGAGCGTGGACTCGGTGACTCGTCCCTTCCCCCCAGTTCTTCTCCTCATATCGCAGCTGTAATTCCTGTCCTGGGGGTACCTTTTATGTAAAGCAAAGTTAGTATTGGGAAAGTGACATTTGCATCTCAAGGTAGTGGTGTCTTTTCTTATTAGGAGAAACATTTCTTCTAGTTATAGAAAAAGCACTATTTTTTCCCCATTCGGATATAATGATCACGTGAGAAGTGCCAGGGCCACAAAAGCGCCGGACCAGGAGCCATCTGTTCCTCCCTGGCGCCCCCAGTCACTCGGGGCGAGGCTGGCAGTGGCTGAGTGGCTTGCTAAAAAGCAGGATAGGAACCAGAACGGGGCGCCTCTCAGATTCCGAGCCTCAATGCCCTTATGGCAGAGCCGGGGAGCTCTGCCCTCCCGAGGCCAGTGGCTTCTCTGGGTGGCGCGGGGTGGGGAGCAGTGTGGCTGCGTCCATGGGGCCTGGGGACCCTTGGGTCTATGCTTCGTCCCTTGTGCACCAAGGTGATGGCAGTGATGCCTCCGGGGGGTGGGGTTATTGGTGATCTTTATTTTTCCTTTGTGCCTTTTTCGTAGTTTCTAAGTTTTCTGCATGAACGTGCAATAATTACTTTGCAAGCAAAGAAAGAATATCTCCAACGGGCAGCAGCATCACCTTCAGAAGTTTAGTCCAGCCACGCAGGTGCGCTGCTTCTGTTTCTCCTGGTGTTAGTCCCCTTGCCTCCGCCGTCCTGGGCCCAATGAGGGTGGGGAGGCCTCTCTGCAGCCTGGGCTCTGGCCTCGGCTCTGGGCACGTGGAGAAAAGCGCTGAGTTTGCAGGCAGGCCACCAGGCATGGAATGGAGCGCCGCTCTTTGTCGGCCCCCTGACTCCCGGCGTTTCTCAGGCCCCCACCTTCACATCCGTCAGCCTGCTGAACAAGGACAGTATCACCCCGCGCTGGGGTTTCAGTCCATTTGCCCCCGCGCTTCCCTCGCCTCCCACAGCAGTGGTTTCCTCCTCAGGAAGGCTGTTTCCCATCAGTTGTCCCCAGAGCACAGGGCCCTGCTCCCCAGAGCACAGTCACAGTTACAATCTCTGCTCACCTGTGAGACTTGCCCTCATCTCTCTCCTCCCCCAAGAGACCCCACCTGGGCAGAGGCTTTATTTAAGGATGACGTCTTACCTCCCCCTCCGCGGTATCTAGAAAAGTGCCTGGCACACCACTGATGTTACACGGGTGTTTGTGAGTGACTCAATACAGTAATCTCAGGCATGGATTGTGTGTTCATCCTCTGTGAGTGCACTGCATGCGTGTGTCACATGCCCAGCACAGGTGCTCACCTGCCCCCTCGGGGCTCTGGGATCCAGTATGACCCAGGTGTTACTCAGGTCCCTGCACAGGTGGAGAGCAGGGGCCAGATTCACACCCAGGGCTGTCACACCAAGCAGGGCTCCCAGACCAGCCTCTCCTCAGCATCCCGCGCATCCAGACAACCCCACCCTTGGCCCTGACCCTCACCCTCAAGGAAGCGAGACTCTCAGCTCGGGAGCCCCAGTCACCCGCCTGCCTCTGCCCTTGCTCACTCCTCCGTTAAGAACAAGCGTTAATACTAGTGTGTGTGTATATATGTGCGCACGTGGGTGTGTGTGACCATCTGGACCATTTTGTGGTCCTTTTCCGCTTAGTGCATCACAAGCATTTGACCATATTTTTAGATTACTCTTTGAAACATTCTAAATAGCTGCATTATAATCCATCTTATAGAAATGTCATATTTTATTTAACCATTCTCCTAATGTTAGACATCCAAATTGTTGCCCATTTTTTATTTTTTTGTAAATTTTGTAGATAATCCTGTTATGATCATAATTCCATGAGCTCACATTGTTTTTCATTAAGGAGCGTCCTAAGAGGAGAGGTACTACGTCAAAGGATAGGACCTGTTTATGGCTCCAGACACCTTATTCTGCCTTTTCCAGCATTGATATTATCAATCAAAAATTTTGCCACTGTCTTAGAAGAAAAAAGCAGAATCTTGTTTTCATTTCCGTTTCTTTGCATCATGACAAGGTCAGAGCTTTTTAACAGTAGATCCAGGGCCGCTGCCCAGAGCAGAGCACGAGGATCCTGCCACCTCATTCACTTTATTGGTTGTGTCATTTTCACTATAAGAACGTATTGTTTCTTCATGCTTTCTTTGAAGAAATATCAAGACCCCTCTGTGCACCAGGTTCTGTTCCAAGCACTTGGAGATTCAGCAGTGACCAAAAGACCAGAGCCGTTGCCTTCATGAAGTTTATTTCCTGTTAGGATGAGAAAGACAGTTAAGAGGTAAATATGTGGTGGATGAGAGAGCAGTCAGTGCGATGGAACACAAGCAGGGAAAGGGGAGAGGGAATGTGGAAAGGGGCCCAGGAGTATTATAAACCCTGAAGGAAGTGCGAGAACAGCCAGTGCAAAGGCCCTGCAGCAGGGCCATGCTTGCTGTGTATGAAGCAAAGCAGGAGGCCTGGTCACTCTGAGCAACGAGCAAGGAGGAGAGTCACAGCAGTGAGGTCAGAGAGTGTTGAGGGCGGGCTGGTGAGCCATTGTGAAGCTCTGCCCATTACTCTGAGCCACATGTGAAGCCATTTGAGAGTTTTGCTTGATCTGATATGTACTTTAAAAAGACCGTCCTCATGGCTTTTTGATTATGGCTCTGCCCTCGCTTATCCCTCCATCCAGAGGGATGAGGGAGAACACGTGTGTGTGTACTTTAAAAAGATCATCCTCAGAGGAAAATGATGGAGGGCAGAAGCAGGGAGACTGTTGCAGGAATCCGTGCAAGAGATGATGGTGGCCTGGACCAGGAGGTGAGGATGGGGTGGTCAACTTTCAGATACGTACTGAAAGCAGAGCCATTGGGATTGCTGGGTGTTTGTATGTGGGTGATAGAAAGATATGTCACAGATGACTCCAGGCTTAAGCTACTGGAAGTACAGTTTCTGGAAAGACAGAGGACAATGTTTTGAAGTTGATGATTCGGGAGAGAAGAAGGAATTTTCCTTTATGAACCTTGGATATTCTCTCTTGCTTAGAGGGCTACTCTTACCCAAGGTGATCTTTGAGTCAGCCGTACCCTTCTCTACTTCTCTATAATGCTGTAACAAACAGGCCTTGTGATGTAATGGCTCGGCCCCAGGACAGGCTTACTTCCCACCCACTCACAGTCTGAGTAGTTGTCTACTGGTTTATTTGTATCCTTCTAGACCTAGCTATACTATTCTGATTATATCAAGTTTAGGACATTTTATCTGGTGGGTCAAAAACTTGGTTGCTAGCCTTTTCCAAAAATTTCATGGCAATTCTCACATATTCGTTTTCTATCAACTTTAATATCAATGTCTCATGATTCCCCCAAATATCCATTGAGATTTTTATTAGAATTTTATTAAATTTATTTATAATTTGAGAAATATTTTATCTTTTGAAATGGAGTCTTCACATCCAGGAACATAGTATGTATCTCTTTTATTCCAATCTTGTTTTAATAACATTCAATAGAATATGTATAGCTTTCTTTGTATAGGTCTTACACCTTTCATGTGAAATTTATCTCAAGGTATTCAATAGCTTTGTCATTAATGTGAATGTGGATTTTTTTCACAATACAATTTCTAACTAGTTATAATTACTGTAAAAAATATGATATTGCTTTTTTGTATTTTTGGCTTGAATCCAGCCACTTTCCTAATTGTCTTGAGATTTTCTAGATGTACAATCATATCCACAAGTAATGATAAATCTTGTTTTTCAACATTTGTACTGTTTATTTCATCTTCTTGTCTTATTTCAAAAGCTGGAGCCTCTAAGAACGTGAACAGCAGAACTGTCAGTGAGCATGCCCGTTTGTTTCTGACTTTAATGAAAATGCTTTAATATTTCACCCATTTAATGCATTTGCAGATAGCTTCTGGTTAATATGCTCATGTTTGAGATGGTCATTTTATTTCTATATAGTTTGTTCATTCTACTCTATTCTGTACCATTTTTATCAGGAATGGTGGCTGAATTTTGTTAAATGTCTTTTTGCCATCTGTTGATATGTGACACTTGCTAATGTAAGAAATTGAAAGATTTGCTAATTCTTGAAGGATTCTTATACTTGAAGTAAACCCTAGTTGATTTTGGTGTGTCATTTTTAAATATGTTGCTATATATTCCTAATGGGTTTCTTTTTATTTTTTTAAATGTCTTTGCATTTATGTCTATAAATTAGATTGGTTCATTTTTTTCGAGTGTTTATCATGTTTTCCTGGTAGGGTGATATACAATGAATTGGAACACTATGTATCCCTTTTTGTGTTCTGAAATAATTTGACTAATGTAAAAATTATCTACTTCTTAAAAGTTAGATACAGCTTACCCTTAAAATCTTCTGGGCTTGACACCTTTTTAATGATAGACGGTAGATCTTTTAACAGCTTTGTACATTTCTTTTGTGGTTACCTGTCTATTCAGACTTTTCTATTACTTAAGTTAAATGTAGTAATCTATATTCTGCTAGAAAACAATTCAATTTCCTCTGGAGTTTAAAGCATATTAACCTAAGGTTGCACATACTCCTTTGTTAGAGTTCTTCCATATCTGTTGTTAGAATAATGGTATTTCCAATTTGTTTTGTGTTTTAACACTTTCAAGGAGGACTCACATCCACCATCTCCTGTGAGACTTCATTCCTCCTGGCTGGATGAGGACACTGAGGGGGAAGGTGGTTAATGCGCAGGTCACACAGCCCGTTGGAGGCAGAGTCTGGACTCAGACGCGGGACTCCCGCCTTCCCTCTCTGGACATGTCCACCTGTGGTCTTTCCAGTTATGTTCGCCTGGGAGCCTGTCCTCCTCAGGCCCCAAAGGTGTGACAAATGTGAGGATGGACTTTGAACATGACACTACATCCAGAAAAGGTTCCTCTACTCTCTGAGTACTGACATCCTTTGGAATGTTTAGAGAAGTGCCTGTGTACTTAGATGTGGGAGGTGTGTTTTCAACTGTTTGAAAATGTATAAGATGCATCACCAATATCACTTTATTTTCTAGAATGAAAAAAGAAAGGCATTCATTTACTTTGCAAATGGCTCCAAATGGACATATTTAAAAGCTTTGGGTGGTCGAGGATGTGATGGGATGTGGTTTGACTGTTAGTGTGTGTATTCACATTCTTGAGGATATTCCCAGCAGCATCCTGTGTTTGATACAATTTTATAAAGTATCATTATGAAGACTTGTCTGTCCTAAAGGATAGTAACATGTAATACATATGTTGCTGTGGAACTGCTGAAAATGCATCATGACCAAGTTTTAATACTAGTTGGGGGATTCGATGTGATAATCTGGTAAAGGTCTTAGCACCTGCTGGCGCTTTGTAAGAGCTGTTATATAGCTAAGAGTCACGACGGGTTCTGATGTGGTGAAACCCAGGGCATCTCAGAGTACAGCCTGGTATAGGGACAGCTGTAATGTATTGTCACCCCTGGGTTCTCACGGAGCCCAGTCTCCCCTCCCCTCCCACAGCCACACCCCTTCCTCAGACTTCAGGAGCCAATCTGTTGAGGCAGCAGCCACAGGTCCAGCTTCCGGGCCTTTCTCTAACTGCAGCAAGTACGTGCATGCCAGGGCTACTTCCCTGGCCCTGCCCACTACCCTCACAGGAGGCTCAGTACTCAGCTGCCCCCACTGCTTTGCCCTTGGAGGTCCTGTCTCCCAAACCTGACTTCCTTGTGAAGCCCAGTCCCCCCAGTGCCCGCTCCTGATGGTTCCCTTAATCGCAGAGACCCTTGTCATCTTGGGCATCTGTTGGTGAGCTCTAAGTAACTGCTCCTTGCCTGCTACTCCCGTTGTCCCGTCCGTCCACCAGAGTGATCATCAGCAGAAGCTGACCGTGGGCGCAGTCCTCCACAGGCCCCTCCCAGCTCACCTTGCACAAGCCCTCTTGCCAGCACATAAGCCCAAACCTGCATTAAGAAGATCCTTCTGTTGCCTCTCTTTCCTCTTAGCCCATTCCTCCTCCCTCCAGAAAGCTGTCCCTGAGCCCAGGCTGAGGCTGTCCCTCTCCAGGCTCCCAGCACCATGGACAGCGCCACGGGGCCGTAAAGCGCCTCACAACACCCAGGTGTCCCTGCCCGAGGAGAGGCTAGGACGCTAGCCCAGGCCAGTGGGCCTGCTCCATTGCCCCCCACAGCTTCCAAACGCGTGAATTCTGCACTCCCCAGGATTAAATCCCCCTGGGTCTCAAAAAGTTTCAGACTTAAGGGAACACTTAGCCAACAGTGGTGCTGCAGCATAATGTAATAACAGTCATCAAAACTGCCTCCCAAATTCTAACTGCCGGGAGTATAAGTCAACTGAACTGATGTCTGGAAATGAGAGCCGTGGGGGTACCGTCCCTGTTGACTCCCTCACCACTCGGAGCAGGCACTCTTCATGTGCTTGTTAAATGAGCCAAAAGACAGACTGAGTGGGCGAATGGATGAGAGGCGAAGGGGCGCCCTCCCCAGGGCCTGGCTCAGCACGTGGCCCTGCCCGGTGGGACTCACTCGCTTTTGCTCCTTCTTCCTGGCAGGTCAGCCCAGGCTTCCACTTCAGCTACATCTGAGCCTGAGGTTGGGTCCTGTTTAGACCTGCGTCTGGGTCGCATGTGTCTCCTGGCTTATCTTTCTCACTAAGCCGGGCCTCCCGGGACCTGCCATGGGTGATGGGCCCAGAGCCAAGAGATGATTTATTATTTATTAAATGGATCCGTTTTCCATTCTGTTTTGCCCAGACTGCTGCTGAGTGGGCTGAGAAAATGCCCAAAGGCCCGCCTCCCCGGTCTCCCAAGGAAATGGCGAACCAGGAGATCCTAGCACGACTCCACAAGGCAGTGACTTCCCATTACCACGCCATCGCCCAGGAGCTTGAGAACTTCGACACCATGAAAACGAACACCGCCTCCAGGGACGAGTTCAGGGCCATCTGTACTCGCCACGTTCAGATTCTGACGGATGAACAAGTAAGACGTGCATTTGCTTTATCATTGTAAGCAATGTCGAATGGGCGTCAGGCCGGCCATTCCCCAGAATGTAAAGAGTAAGACTAGTCTCTACTTTAAAAATACTTGGAAGTTTTTTGGGGTTTTTGTTGTTGTTGTTTTGTTCTAAATCTTACTGAAAACTTGAAGGAGGCTTCTGTTTGTCTAACGGGTGTGAATTGCACCATTTCAATCAGGGTGCAAATAATGTCACTTTTATTTTTAAAACCAAATTAAACTTGGCTCCAGCTACCACTCTGCTTCCTTCTTCCCTGGAGCGTTCCTGGGCCTGTGTGATCCAAAGAGGTGGCCAGTGTCTGCCCTCACCTGAGCCGGGGCGGGCAGCCTGTGCGTTGCCCTGCCCCTCCCACCACCCCCACCTCCCCTGCTCCCCTCCCTGGTTCTGTCCCACAGAGCATCAAAGCCAGTGAGGTCTCTGTTTGCAAGTTCTGATGTCCGTTACTATCAATGAATAGAAGCCTTTAAAATTAATACAGTTGCATTTATTATTCTATGGGGCCAACTTATAAAGGTTTTACTAGTAAAGATTTTTATTTCATCTAAATGAGTAAAATTTTACTCTAATTATAGATATAAATTCACATCATGCTGGCATATCTGGCTTTCATAACAGAGAATTTGACTTTAATTGTCCACTAAGAAAGCTTCACCATCCCCAGCACATCAAGCCCCACCCCCCCCAACAAAACAAGCCCTTGTTTTTAAAGGCTACATTCTAAAAATACGCGGACACATCTCAAATACAGTCTGCATCATCGAGAGCATCCAAATCTGGCATAAGTACCATGGTTTAAGTTGGGTGATGATTAGCAAAAATTGTGCTATATTTGGGAAGGATGCTTCTGGATACAGGAAGCAAGAACCCCAGAGATCCATATGTTTTCTCCTTGCGTGAGTTACTTAGCCAACGACCTTCTTGGTTGAACGGCACAGTGTCTGGTACGGTAAGACACAGAAGTAATTTGCACTCAACGTGTCCAGACCCCTCATGCCGTTGGCTGGACAGTTCCAACCGTGTTAAACAGCATTCAAGTACAGATTTCATGAACTTAACTCATCCTAAAAAAAAAAATCCCGCCATCATGAATCTGAGGGGCCAGCTTTCTTGACTTGCAGAGCTCTGTAAGTAGGGGAAGTGCCATATCTCTTGAAACTTTTTGGTATAATTAACCTTTCAGAAAAGGAGAGCGACTTTCAGAGCAGATGGAGTTGGAAACTGATGGGTCTTTGTGGCTCTGCGTAAAGTGTGTTATAAAAGGCTCTCTGTTGGAACTGGGTCCACTGGGAAATTGCTTAAGAAGATAGAGACCCACCGGGAGAGCCTCTCCTGGCGAGGCAATTTAGATCAGTCCATAGTGATTGCGTGAGGACTTTGAATATGCAGCTATATTAGGGAAAGGAACCTTTAAATATTTCTGAAAATTTCAGATGTGGTATTTCTAAAACAGACACCCTAAGAAGTGAGAACAATGTAGGCAGAGAACCAAACAACCCTTCAGGCAGGCAGACCTGGGTTTCAACCCTGCTTCTGCACTTGTCCAGCTATGTGACCTTGGACAAGTTACTCGACCTCTCTGAGTTTCAGTGTCCTCCCCTATGAAATGGGAAGGCACGATACTCCCCAGGTCCTCCAAGTACCCTCCCCTCTGACCAGGTTGCAGTTCAGCCTTGCCTACCTTTGCTCGCTGCCGTCTCTGCCTGCTCCTGCCCCCTTGTATCTGGCCGTGCCACCTCCATCTCCTGGACTCCCTTCAAGCCCAGTGAAGTCTTTCCTGACCACACCTTTACCTGGCGGAGCTGGCCACGGCCCAGTTTGCCCTCCCCGCTCCACCTCGAGCTCTCCATCTTCTAGCCAAGCCCTTGGGACACTCTTGCATGTTCTTTGGCCAGAGCTGTCTGTCTTGGCTGTGTAGTGAGTACCAGAAGGCAGCATGCATCCCCTCATTCACTTATTGGGGGCCCCCTGTGCACAAAGTGGTGATGTTAGTCCCAGGGGACCACAGCAGACCTGCTCCCTGCTTCCTCCGAGCTTGCATCCGGGGAGGGTAGAGAGAGGTTAAACACCAGTTGTACATTATTGATGTAATTACACACCACTCCTTGCTCTGAAGGGGCATGTAGCACATTGGGAGAACAAAACAGGGCCAGGCCCGGACCCAGCGGTCAGGGTGGTTTCCCTGAGGACGCGATGTTGAGATCATGGGAGTTGCCTCTGAGAAGACACAGGAGAGAGAGACGGCAATGCAGACAGAGGGAACATCCCAGAAGCGGGAGCAGCGAGCACACTGCATTAGATGGAGCTGCTGCCAGCCGGCCAGTGGGCACCACACCCTGCCACAGACCCAGACTGCCACCCAGACACACCCTGCCCTCGTGGGGTCCACGTTCTTTTAGGGAGAGACAGACAGTAAACCAAATAAGTGAGATATGTGGATGTGGATGGTGATAAACGCTATCAAGGCAAAACAAAGCAGGAAGGAGGGTAGTGATGGGGAACTGGGGAGGGAGCATGTTAGCAGGGCAGCCAGGGAAGTCTCCTGAGCAGGTGACATCTGAGTAAACACTTGGGTCAGGTGGGCCGCTGGGAGCAGAGGAGGTTGGATCGTGGATGTGTTTCAGGGTTGCAACCAACAGAATCTGCTGACGGATGTGGGTGGGAGAGAGAAAGGGGGGCGGAGGATGAGGAGCCGTGGACAGAGGCGGGTGTTAAGGGTGGGGTGGGGCGGTCAGGAGTGGGGTGCTCCCCTCATCTGTTTGCCCACAGTCACGGCTTTTACCCCACCCCTACCTCTGCTTCACTTTTCTTTCTGCGAGAGTACATCTTCACCTGCTCTCTCAGGGAGGAGCAAAGCTGAGGGCTTCCCCGTTTCACCCTCGTTCTTAAAAGATGGTTTGGCTGGGGACAGAATTCTAGGTCCAAGTTTTCTTCCCCCGACACTTGAAGAGATTTCTCAATTGTTTTCCGCTATCTCTCCATGCTGATGGGGCATCTGCTAACTTTCACGTGCCTTCTAGGCGCCAGATCCCAGGGAGGAAGAAGGGCAGAGATGACCCACTCCTGCCGGTTCCTTCTACCAAAACCCAGCATGAGACAAGTGGTGAGGTGTGAGTGAGGTGGGGGAAAGGAGCCAGCAGTGTGTTTTAATAAGTCTCCACCAACCCCCGACAGCCTCCCTGGGCCTGTCCCCTCACACGGCCCCACTGCCAGCTGCTCCTGCAGCTCCTTGGCCTGGTCCTAGAGCTGGACACCTCCCGCCTTGGCCTCAGGGCTCTGTCCCAGTGACTAGGGAAATTTCGTGCCCGTTGGCAGCACAGGCCAATTCCAGCTCCACGTGGCTGCCTCTGTTTCAACCTCAGGTAGTGGGTTGGTGGCTTGGTTCTAATTGCCCACCTCACATGGGGGCGTCTTGTCCCTGTTCTTGGGAGGGTACCACCCCCACTGCCTGCCCTGGCTTCTGTGGCCACACACCCACTGGCCTCTAATGTCATGGGTTTCTTCCCCATTTCTATTCAACTCTATTCAACAAACTCTGTTGTGTCTGAACAAGACAATGCATTTTTAAAAATAGTTTCCACCTCTCTGCTGAAATCCCCATCTGTTCATGCATGTTGTGCACCTTTTCTACTAGATCCTTTAACATATTAGCCACAGTTATTTTAAAGTCCTTGTCTGATCATTCCCACCCTGGAGTCATCTCTAAGTCTTGTCTGTTGGTTGCTGTATCTCTTGGCAGTGGGTCAGTATTTCTTTTGTTTGTATGTCTTACCCATTTTTTTGTTGAATGCCAGGCATCATGTAAAGAATAGTAGGGACTGTGGTATAAATAGTATGTATGCCTGACAATGGGCACACTCTTCTGTCAGGCTATGTCGGGGCAGGGGGTGTGGTTGAGTCCATCTGGCCAGTAACTGAGCTGCGTCTGAGTTTTGTTATTGCTGCCCTTGGCCTGAGTGTGCACAGGCATCAGGTCCCTCCGCGGAGGATCCCGTTACCGTGAGCTTGGTGTGGGCCCGGGGATGCCGGAGGTTGTCTCTGTATTCCTACTCCACCCTCGGCAATCAGCAGTCCCTCCACATCTGTAGACCCAGAAGGGTCCCTCCCATGCTCTTGGTGCCAGGCTCCTGCAGGAGTAGGGGCGTGTCCTGGCATTCCTGGTCCAGCCTGTTTTAGGTGGGGCCTGTGTGTCTGGGCCTCAGGGGTGGGGCCTTCTCCATGTTCCTGCCCCTCCACACCCCGTCTGTGGTAGCCCAACTCCGTCTTGTCTCAGGGGGTGTCTTGGGTGGGAGGGGTTTCCCACTCCTCCTCCAGGGGCACAGGCTTGTGCTTGTACCCTTCCCTGGGGCCATGGATCTCTGCCTGGGTCCTGGGTCCTGGAGTTGGGGGGGCTCTTACCTCTCTTAGAAGCGAAGAGTTTTGCTTCTCTCCCTCCCCCAGGGGCCCTGGGCTTGAGTGGGTTTGCTCCTCCTCCCCCAGTGGCTTAAGGCTTTTGCTTCCCACGAGGGGAGGGTCTGGAGAAGCGGGTGATGCTTCGTGGCTGTCCCCCACCAATGGCCTCTTGTGGCCCTCGGGAGCAGCAGCAGAGGCCTGTGAGAAGAGCTTATGTGGCAGCATTCTTGCGTCTGGGTCTCCCAGTTATTCCAACCTGGGGGGCCAGCCCACACCTGGCCTTTAGAATGTGTTAACATTTTAGCTGATTTCCTCCCACCCTCCCACTCCCTCTGAGCTCTGCCAGACATGAGAGTTGGCGTCCGTGGCTCTCCCTAGAGACTTGGGGCTCTGTGGAATTCAGTCCCCTTGGCTCCCTGCAACCTCAGCTCTCTCATGGGCTCAAGAAAAGTTCTGAGTTTGTAGATATTGGGCTTTTTCTTGTTATTAGGATGGGAGTGGTGTTCTCTTGCAGCTTTCCCCAGGTTGTGTATTTTTAAGTGTTCAGAAGGCAGTTGACTTCTCTGCGTTTGAAGGGGACATTTCAGCAGGCACACATTCTGCCATCATGATGTGGAAACTTACTTGCTTTCCAACTCATTCACAAGCCACCAGAATTTTGCCTGGGTTTCGTGTCTAGCTCACAGGCCTGTGGTTTTTCATAATCCACTTCTGTGGTGCCCATTTCCAATCTTTTGATGCCTCTCCTGTCCCCACAGCCCTCACCAGCCACCATCCGGTGCTGCATCTTTAAGTCTGTCCGTGTCCTGGGGTGTAGTCTGTCAGGATTGAAGAGCCACGGGTGGGCTTCCATTTCCCCACCCACCTGGTTCCATGTCCTCCTAGTGATGTTTGTTCTGCCCTTCATGTCCAGGCCCTTCTAGTGAAAAGAGGGTGAAACTAGGGTTTCCATGGTCCTGCCTTGACTCCACTGGCATCATGGGATTTGATGAGGAAGGTGGTGGTGGGTCCCTGCCTGACTTCACAAAGAGGAGACTCTTTGTTGTTCTTGGCAGTTTTGTAAATGTCTTCACTCCCATGCTTCAGTTTTTCGCTGCATCCTTTAACATACACGCCAATCCTAGGTATTTATCCTTAATAACACGACCTTCCTCCTTGCCTCCCAAGTCTGGATAAAATAGGAGCCCACCGGGCAGCCCGCCTTCCTCCTACAGGCCGCGTCTTTCTCTCCTTCCTTGGAGCCTCTCATGACCAAGGTGATCAGAATGTGGTTTAGCACCATCTGTCCCTCTTCATTTCTAAAGAGTCTTTCTGTTGTCTGATGGGTCTTATCATGTGAGTCTTCTAGGACCTTCAGCAGTTGAACAAACATTTATTGGGCACCTGCTGTGTGCCAGCGCCTTTGGTAGACGTTTCACATTTAGAGACGAATCTCTGAGGACCCTTCAGGGAGCCTCCCGGCCAGGCAGGGAAATGTCACCTGCAGAGGTGGTTTCAGCATGACATGGAAGGCAGAGGAGAGCACCGGCGTCTGCCCAGTGGTTTGGAGAACTTTCCTGGAGGAGACAGGTGCTGGAGCTGCCTCCATTATGGGGGGTTACTGCCCTTGGCGATTGTGGACGGTGTGGTCACCTTCTCAAGGTCCCTCCCTCCCACTCCACCAAGTAGTTTTTCCTTGTTGACCAAAATTAAAGCACCATGAATCTACACGTATGATAAACGACATCGAACTACATACCAACATCAATTTGCTAGTTGTGAAGCTGTTACATAAGGCGTAACCTGTCGGGGAAATGGGGTGGAGGGTATAAGGGACCTCTCTGCACCATCCTTGCAACTTCCTGCAAATCTGTAATTATTTTGAAATAAAAAGTTAAAAAAAAATCAAGAATATGGTTCCAAACTAAACCTTTTTTCCTTTTCAGGGCCTAGAACGTTCTCCCTCTCTTCCTCACACCTCACTACTTCATTTCCGGAACTTCAAATAGAGCCCACCGTGGTCCCTTTTAATTTGCTTTTGGAAAACCCCAGTGGAGCCCAGAAGTGGACTTGATTTCTGGCCAAGGCCAGGCGCAGGGGGAAGGAAGGGAGGGCCCCCCCCTTTGCCTCCAGGGGGCTGCTGCTCCCCTCGGCACATACTGGAGGCTGGGGTTCCACCGGTTCTTGGGGGCTATAAAAAAACCAAATTGGAAGTCAGTTACCATTCTTCTCAGCTCCCTAAAAGCCCTCAAGTCATCAGAAGTGGCTCATCCAGGATGCGTTGAGTCGTTTTGCTGTATCCGTGCTGTGTGTGCTTCTGTCACAGCCTGTGACATCAGACGGTACCCATACAAAGCCACAAACGTCTCTCCAGCTTTCCAAATGCCTCCCTCTTCATCCTGTGGGAAGATAGTGTTTGTCCTTCGAGTGAAATAAATCGTGGATGCGAATACGGTGGTGCAGGCCTCGGCACCTGGTGGGCTGTTTGCAGAACTCAGGGGCACCTGGAAGGATGAAGAACGAGTATGACGGGGCTTCCCCGGGACTGAGGTGGGCCGGGGCTTGATTTGCATTTTCTCCTAAAATGTTTTTAGGTACTGCAGCTCAGTCACTGTGACTAATCACAAGATTTAATGGCCTTAAACTGCTCACTAAGGGCCCAATTCAATTAAAAAATGTCCTGCTGAAGCCATGAATAATCCTGTTGTCTTTGCTTTTCCAGTCTTCCGGAGGCTTCCGCTGAGTGGAGGCTGAATGGGTTTTTTCCTTTTTAATTTTTTTTATTGACGTGGGCCGCGGACCCCTGCCAACGGGAGCACTTGCCTTCACTAGCTCTCGCCCCTCTCCTCGTCAGTGCCCTGAGGTCCCTTAGAGTTTTACACTAACCCTTGGGAAATGACTTCTGCTTCTTTGCCAGTTTGACAGACTCTGGGCCGAGATGCCCGTCAATGCCAAGGGGAGGCTGAAATACCTGGACTTCCTGAGCACGTTCAGTTCGGAGAAGGCGGCAGCATCGCCAGCCGCTGATGATTCGGCCATGGCCCAAAGAGGGAGCAGCGTCCCCGACCTCTCAGAAGGCAGCCGATCTGCAGAATCGTCGCCCACTGGCCACCTGAAAGCAGGGTTAAAGCCGCGGAGTCACCCTGGCGTGAGTTCTCCATCTCGCAGGGTCGCAGGTCACCTAGCACCACAGATCCCACTGGGCAGGGGCCCTAGTGTTCCCACGGGGTGGGGGTGACTGAGAAGGTGGCCCAGGGTGAGCCTGGGGAGGGTGCACAGGACAGGAGCACTCACCTGCCTGGGAGAGGAGGTAGGTGGGAGGAATGGGGTAGGGGGAAATGGTTAGGAAGGAGGAATGGGGGTGGGAGGGAAGAATAAGGAGGATGCGAGGTGGAAAAGGGGGGACGAGGGAGGGGCAGAAGACTATAATAGCCATGCTGCTTCATCGAGCAGGACAGCAAATGCCCCTGGTAGATACCACGGTGTGCCGAGCTCCCTATCGTGCACCATAGGCCCTGGGAGGACAGTGTTGTTATGCCCATTTTACGGTTGAAGACACTGAGGTTCTAAGAGATAGCCTCACGTGCTCAGGGCCCCTCGGTTAGACACAGAGAGACCTGTCTAACTGCACAGCCCTGGCCCTGGGCCGAGCCGCCCAGCCTGGGGTGGAGGAAGGTGCCCAGCCTCGCCGAGGCTCTGGCCTCATCTGCAAGAAGGATGACTGTGTCTCCAGGGAGGGTGGTTGAAAGGATCCCAGCCATGTCCACAATGCAGCCAGCGCTGTGCTCCATGCCGGGTGAGCGCTCAGAGACAGTAGTTACGGTCCGTTCATTCAGTCAGCACGTATTGACTGCACAGCTGCTGTGAGCCGGGTCTTTTCTAGGCTGAGCATGAACAGAGGTCCCTGCCCTTGTGGAGTTTACGTTCTCGTGGGGGCTGATGGCAAGAAACAGGAAACACAATAAGTCAAGAACTTGGCAAGTAAGAGATGGTGAGAAGAGCAGAATGAAGGGGGGTCAGGAGTACCCCGAAGATGTCCGTGCCCCGGTCCCTGGTACCTGTGATATGTCCCCTTACACGGCAAGGGGGAGTCAAGGTTGTGGATGGAATTAAAGTTACTAATCAGCTGACTTCAAGACAGGATATTCCCTGAGTGGCCAGGTGGGCCCCAGGCAGTCCCCAGGGTCTGTAATGGGGATACGGAGGCAGAGGGCTCAGTGTTGGAGAGAGGCGATCTAGGAAAGACTCGACCTGCTGCTGCTGGCTTTGCCCATGGAGGAAGGGGCTGCAAACTAAGGAATGTGGGTGCCTCTAGAAGCTGAAAAAGGCAAAGAAGTGGATTCTCCACTAGAACCTCCAGAAGGAACACAGACCTGCTGACTCCTTGATTTTAGCTCGGTAGCACCCATTTCAGGCTTCAGACCCCCAGAACTGTAGGAGAACAAACGTGTGTTGTTTTAAGCCACCAAGTTTGTAGATCTATTCCAGCAGCCACAGGACTCTTGCACGGGCCTGGATGGCCAGGATGAGGACTGTGGCGTTCACTCCCAGGGGATGGAAGCTTTGCAAGCTTTGAAGCACAAGAGTGACGGGATCTGTGTGACTTTTTAAAAAGACTACTGTGGATGCTGCGTGTCGAAGAGAGCCTGTGGGGGCAGTCAGGCGCTGGGAGGGACGGGCGAAAGCAGGGACAGGAGGCTCCGCAGTGACCCGGGTGAGATGCTACGGTGGCTCTGAGCCAGGTGGACGGGGCGAGCTGGTGGCCAGACACTGGATGGAACTTTGAGGTAGAACCAACAGGATTTCCCAGTGGATCGGCCATGGGATTGACAGGGAGGGAGGAGAGGCCAGGAAGACTTCTAAGTTTTTGGCTGAGCAGTTGGAAGAAGGGTGTCATCGTCAGCCGAGATGGGGAAGGCTCGGGTGGTGTGGGCCTGGGGAGAAAAACCAGGACTTCCACTGAGTCTGCACCATATGAGATAACCATGTGTCGAGGAGGGGGTGATGCGGGGAGTCTGGGATCGATGAAATTCATTCACTTGTTTTTAAATGGAAAATACAATAAAACCAAGAACAGCCTCATACTTGGTCTACAGCATTTCAAAATCTCAGATGTTCTGCAAGTGAGTACAGTATTGGGCGTCCATGCAAGTGGCAGGTGAATCCCTTTCTCTGGTCAGACTCTTCTGGTGAAAAATATGTCCTTGTCACTTCACACACATATACACCATTAATATATTTAAATAACATCTCTCTATATTTGAATATTGGCTATGTATTTATTTCCTGAACTATTTTGGTCATTATGATTTGGTACAAATATAGCCCACTGATGGAAATAAAAATTAAGAGGTAAAATTACCATCTATGTTTCATTTTTTTGTTTTATTTCTGAGATAATACTGCCTGTGAAATTGTGAACCTTGAAACCTGAGTCATATCTGTAAGGTTTTATTATGACTTTCATTTTAAATCTCAAATTATAAGACCAGCTTCTTTTCTTGCTTGCTAGACCCCCGCCAGTGGGGCGCCACATACCCTGCTCTTGCAGAACTGCGAGCCCATCGAGACCAAGCTCCGGAAGAAAATCCAGGGCTGTTGGCGAGAGTTCCTGAAGGAATGCAAGGAGAAGGACGTGAACAAACAGGGGGAGATCACCGCACCCGAGTTCCTGGGTCCGTGCTGGTTCTGTCCGTTTGATAATACAGTGTCACCTCCTGGCACAAGTCCATTCCCCATGGTAGAGGTGAGGGAGGGATGCAACAGGGAACCGGCCGGGTGCATCTGGGTGATGACAGCAGGCTGGGCACCTCGATAGACACCAGTATCGAGATACAAGGACTCCTAAGAACCTCGCCCCGCCGCTGGGCAGGTTTATGCCCACGTAATCAAGTCAGCACACCAGGACTTTCAACTTTAGAATCACATCTCTGGGCCAAATGTCAATGTTAACAGACTGAGGGCTGAGGGAGGCGGGGCAGGTGCAGGAGCGCAGGGACCGCTGGGGACGTGCAGGCCCGCCCTCCACACAGCTCCAGGCTCTGCTCATGGGAACATCAGCTCTCCCCGCTGTGTCATTTTCCACCATGGATCACTTGATAAACTCTTCATTTTACACCAGTTGGGTTTATACTTCCCCTAGTTGTTGCATATTGTTTATGCAGCATTTTACGTTACAGGAAAATCAATCTGACCCTGTCACTCCTCTGCTTAAAAGCCCCCTCTGCCCCGCTCTTCCTGACTGATACATAGACCCCTTTTTAAGGAAAATGTTTTTCTTGAGAACCTCCAATGTTAATATAACTTAATTTTATGATAACCATGGCTTAAAAATGCATGAACAATAGAAGGCATAAACTCGTTAAATGAACAGCTCCTACCAAAAAAAAAAAAAAACCCACGTAAATTAAATGTAAAAAATAGGAAATCGGTAAAAATCAAATGTTGTTACATTGGTTTAATGTGACATGTTTTGCTGAAACCAAATCAGCAACATTGGTTTAAGCGCATGCTTGAACTTCACTTGTGTTTTGGTTAATTCTTTTGATTTTGAGCATGATGAACCTTATCATCATGGCTGTTTTTCCTTTTGACCATGAGCTCGTTTCAGCCACCTGTCCTTTACTTCAACAGCTTGTCTGACTTTAGTGGTGCGTACAAAATCCAGTACTGTCAAATATTGTTTGTTAATTTTCAGAAGTCATTCTGTATTTTCTACGCGCTGCTGACGGCCTCTGCGAGTTGGAACAGCAAAGGCATTTCTGGACGGTTCTTTTAGGGGTCACAGCAACCACCCGCCATGTCCTGGGTGGCACCGTGTCCTCCACTACTTTCCTCTGTGCGAAGGCAAAGGAACCTCTGTTTGCACGGGCACAGTGGCATCCCTTTGCCTGCGCTTGGTTTGAGGGCATCATTTATCTGAAGTCCACTTCCACTGGCTTTCCTCGTTAGCCTCGACAGTTAACATAGTACTCCGCTCCTCGACACTTTGTTGCTTTCGTGATGTCAAATTGAAGTCTCGGTTTATTTAACTTAAACTAAAATCATGTCCTACCTAAGTCCTTTTTCATTATGAGTTGTCACTCCAAAAGAAGTGACAACTTGGCTTTTCAAGTAGCAAAAAAGTTGTGCACAAGTGCAGAGTGGGGTGAGTGTTGCTATTCCGACGCTGACGTGTGCCAGTCGCAGGGCAGCCAGGGCGCTCACCGACGTGGCATCCACATGATCCTAATTGGAAGGCCAGGCACGAACCCTGAAACTGCGTGACAGTTGTCTCTGAAGAGTGGCCCACAATTCCAGAATAGGTTTATACATTTTAGATCACCATCGGAATGAAAACTCAAAATGTGGACATTCGTGTAGCGTAACAGGCTCTTGAGAGCATATCATCTCTGAAGGCCAGTTGAAAAATACTTGCTCAGAGGGCCAAGTCTGCCTTCCCCATCCCCCGAGTCAGGCCCAGCCAGGCCCACATGGAACCTTCCCCTCTCCCCTCAGACCCGGCTGTGCCCTGACTCCCAGCCTTTGCTCCGGCAGCTCCGGTCTGTTGGGAATCCCTTCCTCACCTCTGCTCCCTCCCTGCCTGCTGTCTAGTCATAGCTCCTGCAGCACTCTGGCCGTCCTGCTGTGACCGCAGCAATGGTGACGCTGCAAAACCAGGACAGCAGGCCAATGCCAGGACAGTGGCGCCCAGCGGGGTACGGGACCCCCTCCCTCCTTACTGCACTTAGTTTGCTGTATCTCTGTCTGTTTCCACGTCTGTCCAGCCACCAACCATGAGCCTGTGAAGCCAGGTCCCGGCCAGGGCCTGATGCAGAGCAAGCAAGTATCTCAACAAGTGAATGAATGAATGAATGAATGAATTGCCACCAACTGAACTGACATTTGTGTCTTTAGCTCTTGTGGAGAAATTTAACCTGGATGTAAGCAGAGAGGAGTGTCAGCAGCTCATGGTGAAGTACGACTTAAAGAACAACGGGAAGTTTGCCTATTGCGACTTCATTCAGAGCTGTGTCCTCCTGTTGAAAGCTAAGGAAACCTCACTGATGCAGAGAATGAAAATTCAGAACGCACATAAAATGGTACGTAAATCGTTCTTGGAAAATGTGCGGGTCTGGGGTTAAAAGGGTCTCTTTCATTTTTCTCAATTCCTCACAAATTTAGATCATCTCACTTTAAGCAAACGGTGGACACAGTGGACACAGACTCTAGGAGGGGCCTCTGGCCGACCTGTCAAATGTCACCGGCCTCGATGCCACCTCCGCCTGGACCCCTGCTCGTGTTTTCTCTATACACATATGATATATGTGTGTATCGTGTGTGTGGTATATGCGTGTACATGTGGTGTATATGTGTATCACACGTGTGTGCTGTATGCATGTATACATGTGATATATGTGTATCACACTTGTATGACATATGCACGCATGTGGGTATCCCACTTGTATGACACATGAGTGCACACGTGATATGTGTCACACTTGTATGACATATGTGCACATGTGATATATGTGTGTATACACTTGTCAAGCAATCCTTTCTCGCTCCATTTCCTCATTACTTAAGGGCCTGCACAGTACCAGGTGAGCGTGTGGCGACCAGGATCAGTCCAACAGGCCCAGAGCCGCCTGGCGTGTCAGGGAGCCGTCGCGGGGCGAGGCGTGGGTCAAGATCAGATCTCCATCAGGCTTCAGGAACATCGCAAACAGCGCAAAATTTACTTTCTTGGAAATGATTCAAAGATTTCCTTTCTCTGCTCTGGAGCCCCCTAAGGGTCAGGAGACCCCAGAGCGGGAACCAGTAGCCTGGATCCCAGGTTCTCAGCCACATTCGGGTGGCAGACACCTGGTTATCACGGCTCCTCTCAGAGCACCCGGAGGCGTCTGTATGGCAAACAGTCAGGAACAGTGCCCGCTGCCGCCACAGGGCACCGGGGAGCAGCGAGGGGTCAGTTCACTTAAGGGGCAATGCAGGGGCAGGGGGACAGAGCCACGGGAGACATTTATAACATAAACATAAACGTGTATTCATTCATCAGCCATCTGAGACAGGCCAGACCCTTTTCTTGGGTGTGGGCTGGTGGGTCAGAGACTCCTTATCTTTCTTGTGGAAACTCCACCCACGATGCATCGTCAACAGTTTTCTTTGTTTCTTTGGAGAGGAACGAGAACCTAAAGATGCTTTAATAGCAGCTGGAGGGCAATGTTCTTCTGGATTTCTACCTTTTCTCTCAACCATTTGCAATTTTATGATTCTCACCCACACCCAGTTCACCCACAGTGTTCTCCCTGACTCCCCTTGCTTGAGTCTTTCCAAAACATGAAGCAGAAATAGGCTTTTTCTTGCTCGTATTCCGTCATCTGTAACGTTGGATTAAGTCATGTTGAATTAAGTAAGTTGAACTGGCATTGTCCATTTAGGGAACAAACACAGCTGATTCCGACCACCTCAGGCCTCAGCTGCAGGGACCAGAGGTGTGGGGCAGACCCTGCCCTGCCCCCACCGCGACCCCGCAGCAGCGGAGAGTGGGTTAACCCAGCAAACAGTTGATTCCATGCAGGAAGTGTCTATACAGCTAAATTTTGTGCAAAATCAGGTACCATCTTAGGGTAGTTTCTAGTTTAGACAAGCAAGAGCCAGCATCAAAGTCTTAGGCCAAGTTACAGAAGCAAAACTTAAGACAAGTCTTTCTCTAGTTCAGTTTGTCTGTGAGCTAAAAAAAGTCTGTTGTCATTAGATCTTCGTGGGCCCAGGAACACAGTTGGAGAACCACGCAGACTGCACAGCCTGCAAGGAAGGCACCTACTAGCTCTGGCCATCCTCCACCTCTCTGGGCCTCAGTTTCCCCTTCTATAAATGAGGGGGAGATCTGCTGTGTTCTAAGGGCCTGTGAGGGGTCGCCCATTGGGAAGAGTGCCCTGGTGCCCCCTTCCGAGACCTCCCCTGCGCGGAGGCCTCCCTGGTTCCAGACACCCTTCTCATCTTCACCGAGGCGCGGACGGGCTGGTCGAGGGTTGCTGGAGGGTTGGACTGAGATTGTGTTTATGTAAAATGGGAGGTGCTGGGGACGGCACCCCTGGGAGCCCGGCCACTTGGCCGATGTCACGGCGTACCTCCCGTGTGCTCCTGCCTCACCCCCTAGCTCTGGTCTTTTCACCCAAAACCAACTACAGCCACCGCTCAGCCGTCCAGAACAGTCCTGCCTTCCATCCCCTGATCGCCACCCTGGGCATGATTGACAGGCAGCAAGACTTCTCCTCCCCCAGGAGCCTTTCCTAGGAGAGAGAGGGGCCAGTGCAGCGCCAAGCCCCGGCCTGGTCCTTGTCCCAGTCCTGTCCGCTCTGCCGGCTCCAGGCCCCCACCACACGAGTGTGGCGCTCAGGCCAGCCGTCTCCCTGTAGAGAAGCTAAAAGGGCCATTTCCTCCTCTAGTTCTTTGAGGGCTTTCTCTGCAACCCCCGGGAGCAGAGACACCCCTCTGGGGAAGTGAGCTGGGCTCTGCTTTTTCGGGCAATACCAGATGCAGAGGCAGAGAACTTCCGGATGGTTTGTGGACTGTGCTGGATGGGAAAACCTTCCTCAGGCCAGGCTGGGTATGGGAAGAGCAGGTGAACACAGACTTCTTTCCCTTCTGTGCGTGCAGACCAGCTGATGGGGTGAATTGGCAGCTAACGGAGCTGTGGGGTATCTCGTGAGTTTCCATCATGGGCGCTAAATGAGGTAAAAATTGAAAGCAATTTCACTCTGTGCTAATTTGTTTTATGTAGTGCCATGTTAAAATTAAACTTTCCCAAAACATGTTACACATTATTGCCCACCATTCACCTCTGTGATATTCAGACATGCGTGGGGGCTAAATCATGCTAAAATATCTTGTTTTCGATCTAATAGCACCTAAATGAAATAATCACAGTGCAGTGTGCTGTCTAATTACTAGATATAATTACAACCTTGCAATTTTTTTAAACTCTGTTCATTATAATAACCTACTAGAAGACCCAAACTGAGATCTCTTTTTTCTTCAAACGATTTTGAAATGGCTGGTATCTACTGCCCTGTCCGGAGGTCGCTGGGTGGAGCTCCCTGGGAGAGGCTGTGGCCTGGCAGGTGTGGGGCCAAACAGCCTGATCCGTCTTGATCCTGCCGCTTCTCCTCCTGGAGCCTCTGTTTTCCAATCCATGATATGGGGATAAAGAGTCAGGGCGGTGAGGGTGTCAACGAGATGGTGTTTTAAACTCCCCACACGTAGATGCGTAATGAACAGCAGGCTCGGCGAGGGTGCCGTGATTGTCGTGAGTTCTGCTCCAGGCTCCATTCTGTCCAGGCTGGGGAGTGAGCCGGGGCAAAAATGGGAATGAAGCCCAGGAGGGGCTCACAGCCTGCTCTGCTCCCCGCAGGGCCACGTCCACTCTCTCCTGCCCATTCAAAAGCTGCTTTCTCACCCCTCTTGGTTTTGTTATTTTTCCAGAAAGAAGCTGGTGCTGAGACTTCTTCCTTTTACTCCGCTTTGCTGCGTATTCAGCCCAAAATTGTGCACTGCTGGAGGCCGATGCGGCGCACGTTCAAAGCCTACGATGAGGGGGGCACGGGGCTGTTGAGCGTGGCTGATTTCAGGAAGGTGAGCACAGCTCTCGGGCCTCTGTGGCCGCTGAACAGGGAGCAGTTGGCAAACGCTAGTGGTCAGAAAAACTCCAAAGAGGAGCCCCCCATGTCCCCCCGAAGGCCCAGGGTGAGCGGCTGTCCCAGACCTCACTTCCTCAGGACCCCCAAGTTATCAAGGGCTGAGTCCACTCGCCCCTCACCTGCAGACCCCAGGTTCTCCTCCCTGAAGGTTTCTAGAACCCTGCGGGATGCTCCCCAGTGCCCATGCCTGAGCCCAGCTGCCCTCAGGGCACCACTGCAGCTGCTGCTGCTCCTGGCGCCCCCGCTGGGCCCCATGCAGGGCGGGCTGCCCCCTGGCCTCTGTGGGGGAGCCAGGGCCAGCGTCTGCTTCGCCGGACCCGCTGAGCAGCATCGCGACGTCAAGGGGCTAAAGCGGGGGCCCAGCTGTGGGCTCTTAGAGGGCCGCAGACCCCAGCCGCCTCCGGAAGCCCCATCACCCCTCTCTTCTCCCCCAGCTGTCCTCCCTGTGGGGGCCGCTCCCCTCCCGCCCCACAGCACAGTCTGGCTAAGAGCTCTCCTCTACAGGCTGAACTCTGGTGCCTTTAATGCACCCACAAGAAAGGACAGCCTTCCGAGAGGAAGCGTGGGCTGCAGGAGCCGCCTCACCCCTGGGCAGACAGCTGTGACCGCGCCCCCGCAGCCCCTCCAGAGCAGAATCCTTGGTCTCCTTGCAGAACCTTTAGTGTGGCTCTCCCAGAGGAAAGAAACAGGCCACCCTCCAGGGTGACTTAAAACTCCCACTTTGGGAATAATGTAGAATTCCTTGAATTGGCAGGTTCTTGCTCCCATTCTCTACCCCTCTCTCCACCCCACCCCCCCATTGGGGTTGAGAAAATAATTGAGGTCCAGCACATTTGATTTAAAAAGTCATGGGGCTGGCCCAGTGGCGCAAGCGGTAGAGTGTGTGCACTCCACTTTGGTGGCCCGGGGTTTGCAGGTTCGGATCCCTGGCGCACACCGACACACCGCTTGTCAGGCCATGCTGTGGCGGCATCCCATATAAAGTAGAGGAAGATGGGCATGGATGTTAGCCCAGGGCTAGTCTTCCTCAGCAAAAAAGAGGAGGATTGACAGATGTTAGCTCAGGGCTGATCTTCCTCACAAAAAAAAAAGTCACATATTACATTCGGGAAAAAAACTCAGTTAAAACATCATAGACACAAAGGGTTATGGCCTCAAAATGCACTTACAAAAAATGTATTCCTTAGGTTTATCTCTGCTTCAACTAAAAACTTAAATTAAAAAAGAAAGATCTTTTTTTAAAATAATAAGCCAGGAAGGTGAACAGCAGTTGTAGGTGGGGTGGGGCAGGAGGGCAGCAGGGTGGGGGCTGCATTAACGGGGCCCAGAGGTGCCGCCCTGACCCCCACCCCACAGCACGCAGTGGGCTGGGCCGGGCCTGTCCCTGGCGTAAACACCTCCACCTCCAAGTCATCTGCCCGCAGGGGCCCTGCACTGTCTTCCCAACTCACATCATTGACTGTGGGGTCAAGTAAGAATCTCAGCCAGGTTCTTCCTGTAGTCTCCAGGCACAGAGGGAAGATGGGAAGGTTCTGTTAGAATCTTCTTCTGGCCACTTCCCAGGAATTTGGGGCAGGTGGCAGCAGGAGGGAACGATAGAAATGGAGACCACGTGGGTGTGACTAAGGGACCCTCTGGGACACCCAGGCTCAGTTTCCTGTTCTGCTCTCAGCCCATCAGCCACATAACCAGGCCAGCTGACCTCAGCCCCACGGGCCTGGGGCCAGGCCTACTGCTGGCCCTGGAGGAACCTTGGGATCTTCTAGCCCCACTTTCTAGTCCCCGCTTAGAAACAAATTACAACACAAAACATAGACAGGAAATTTATAACCTAATCTTTATTTTTATTTACTAGGGTACCAATCTATTAGGATTTGCTTCAGCTGCATATAACAGGGGGGAAAAAAATCACAGCTTAAACATGGTAGAAGTTGATTTCTCTCTCAGGTGAAAGAAGTCCGGCGGTAGGAAGTCTAGCGCTGGCGAGGTGCTGGGCAGTGGTCAGAGGCGTCAGTATTTTTGCTCCACCATCCTCAACACCCGGCTTCCTTCCTCAAGGTCGCCTCATGGTCCAAGACGGCTGCTGGAGCCCCAGCATCATTCCCATATTCCAGGCAGCAGAGAGAAAAAGAGGAGAGAAAAAAAGGCATGCCCTTTTCTTTAGAGAAGGCTTCCCAGAAGTCCCACATAACATCCTCACTTAGGTTTAACTGGCCAGAACATACCCAGCTACAAGAGAGGCCAAGAAATGTCACCCTTTAGCTGGACACATAGCAGCCTGGAAGAAAGTCGGGGTTCTGTTAACTAAGGTGGAAGGGGCAGTTGATCTCGGTGGGCAACCAGCAGTCTCTGCCACTGGCTGTCTTACTGTCTAATCATAACACCCCCCTGAACCCTGCGCCTGCTGGCCCTGCCCTCCTCCCAGCCGGGCCGCACCCGAGGCCACACCCTGCTTAAGGCCCTTCCGCCGGTCCCCCCTCCAGCCCCTCCTGTCTGTCCACCCGCCCTTTCTGGACCTGTGGGCCAGCCTCATTTCCCTTCAGGGAGGCAACGGCTGTTAACCTCCTGTTCTGGGAGGGCTGGGTGGGGTGGGCAGAGCCAGCAGCCCCAGTTTGACAGGAAGTTGAGGCCTCTTCCTGTTTCACACCCACAGGCATGATGGGGCTGCCCTCGGGGTGGTGAGGGCAGAGAAGCCGGGGTGGAGAGGGAGCTGCTGGGGGCGCCTCTGGAGGTGGGGCGCTCGGGCTGTGGCCCGAGGAGAGGTGGGCGCGTCCCCTGCCCTGTCCCGGCAGCCCGCCTCCTTGCATGGCTCCAGGACAAGCTGGGGCCTCCTCCTCCCTGTCTTGCAGGTCCTGAGGCAGTACAGTATCAACCTGTCCGAGGAGGAGTTCTTCCACATTCTGGAGTATTATGACAAGACGCTGACCTCAAAAATCTCCTACAACGACTTCCTCCGGGCCTTCCTCCAGTAGACGGCCTCTGCGGCACACCCCGCGCGGACACACGGGGCCGCAGGGCCCGTCCCCAAGATTCACAAAATCACATAATCGGGGGTTTCGTGAACTTTGCAGAGTCTCCAGGAACAACACCCACACCCACGCGAGCCCGTGTCTTCCCGGTGGCTCGCCCAGGCCCGGCGCTGCCCTGCGGCTCCAGCATCGGCCGGCCTCTCCAGACGGCTTCGGGGCTGCCCACTGAGCCTCAGGACCCCTCACGCGTTAGTTTGAGCAAATAAAAATGTTAGTCTTTGCAGGAATGATTCTTGAGACTTTAAAAGAACCAGCAATGACAAAATACTTAAAAACTCAAAATTTCTGGAGGTTTTATTCAAGAGAGCCTGCTGGGTGCCTGGAGGCCCCCCCTCCAATTCAGGCCCAGAAGTCAAACACAGAGCTGCCTCCAGAGCCCCCAAGATGGCAGGTCACAAAGAATCAAAAGAGAGAGGAGTCAGGGCTCTGGTGGGGGGAGCCCTGGGTCAATGGGAGCCTGGGGAGCCCCAGCCCTAAGCTCAAAGCCTGGAGCCAGACCTCAGGACAGGATTTCAGCAAAGGGTGGAGAGGGGTGGGCTCCAGGGCCCTCAGAGTCAGAGCCAGGAGGCTGAGAGATCTGGGCCATTGCCTAAGACCACACTGCGCTCCCAGATGGGAGTGCCATCCCCTCCTGCTTCTCTTTCCTGGGCCCTGTATCCATTCAGGTGTCTTGGGCTCTGGGCAGCCTTCCCCAAGCCCCACCCAGCTGGGTGCAGCATCCCCTCTGATCTCGTTGTGTTGAAAGATCCAAGTGCCTGTCTCTCCACTCCCATGGAACCCCTCATATTAGAGCAAGTGGCCCCACTCGTCTCCCTGTCATGCGTGCATCTCTCTTGCTTTAGACCTTGGAGCTCCTATCTCTGAAGAGCTGATGTCTATTTCCCCCACCTTGAAGCCACGCTCAGCCACGTGACTTGTTTTGGCCAATGAGCTGTAGTAGGCATGACACAGCAGAGGCTGAGAAGCGCCTGTGGTTTTTGGCTTCAGAGAGCTGGGAAGAGCATCACCCACCCGTATGACAGGACAAAATGCAAATTAGTGACTTTTCTTAAGCCCACCCGAGAATGGAGGCCACCAGAAACAACTCACTAAAATCAAGGGAGACAGGTGCCTGCAGGGAGAAACGGACCCAAGCATTTGCTGACCTGGGATAGTCACTACCAAACACCACATGAGCCAGTAAGAGGGTTCAGCTGGAAATTTTTAACAAATTGCTGAAGGCCAAATGTGGGCTAGCCTGAGAATGTGAAGGCCCCGGGGCTGCTGACATAGGGGTGTTTGCATCCTCCAGGAACCGCACCAGGAGCTCCCAGAGATCAGAGAATCAGAGAACGCTTCCTCCCATCTCCCTGGTGGTGCTGCTGGAAGAGGAGAACAGCAGCCACTGCTGAAACTCTGCCAGAACCCATCTCCCCGTCTCTCGTAGGGAGCAGAAAGCTTAACATGCAGCAGAAGAATGACAGAACTGTAGCCTGCGGGCACTGGTCGGAACCCAGCACAGGTGGGGGAGCAGAAACAGCAATAAAAAGCTCTGCTCCTGGAGGAGAGGCAGAAATCCGTGCTAAGCTGCGTTACATCTGCCAGAGCGGCAGGAACACTTGGGAATGCTCACAGAGCTGGCACCACTGAGGCTGCATCGGAACCTCCGAGAAACCCCCACCCTAGCCTCTACCACCACACTGACAATCATCCAGTACAGGACGTGGGGTACAGCTGAGGGAGCCACAAGAGGTACGGCCTCTCCAGCGAGCAGCACCAAGGAAGACCCACAGCCAACCTGGGAGCAAACTTCCACCTAGTCCAGCTCCTGACGAGATTAACCCAAGCCCCACATGGAGCTCCTAACAGAAAGAAAGGCATGTTCTTCTCTAAGCATAAAGATACCTACTTCAGTGTCTACTGTCATGAATGACAGTGGTTCTGAAATCATAGCCAGTGACCAAATGGGGCGTGTGGCCTGTTTGTGTACTGTCCATGAGCTAAGAATGGCTTTTCTGGGGCCGGCCCCGTGGCTTAGCGGTTAAGTGTTCACGCTCTGCTACTGGCGGCCTGGGTTCGGATCCTGGGCGCGCACTGACGCACCGCTTCTCCGGCCATGCTGAGGCCGTGTCCCACGTACAGCAACTAGAAGGATGTGCAGCTATGACATACAACTATCTACTGGGGCTTTGGGGGGGAAGAAAAAAAAAAGAAAGGAGGAGGATTGGCAATAGATGTTAGCTCAGAGCCGGTCTTCCTCAGCAAAAAGAGGAGGATTAGCACAGATGTTAGCTCAGGGCTGATCTTCCTCACACACACAAAAAAAGAATGGCTTTTCCATTTTGTAAGGGTTGAAGGGAGAGGAGGAGGAGGAAGAGAACAAGAGGAAGAACAAGAACAGGCTGTATGCAGCCTGCAAAGCCTGAAATAGTTTCCGTCTGACCTTTTACAGAAAATGTCTGCTGAACCCTGCTGTACAAATGTCCAGCTCTCAGTAAAAAATTACCAGGCACACCAAAAGCCAATTTATAAAAACACAGTCTGAAGAGACAAAGCAATCATCAGAATCAGACTCAGATATGACACAGATTTTGGAACTATTAGAAAAGAAATTTTAAATAAGTGATTTATATGTTAAAGCTCTAGTGGAAAAATTAGACAACACACTTGATCTGATAGGAGATTTCAGCAGAGAGATGGAAACTATAAAAAAGAATCAAATGGAAATGTTAGAAATGGAAAACACAGTAACGACAAAGATTGCCTTTGACAGACTCATCAGTAGACTCGACACAATCAAGGAAAGAATGAGTGAGCTCGAAGATGGATCAATAACAAGTACCCAAATTGAAATGCAAAGAGAAACAAAATAACAGAATATCTAAGAGATGTGGAACAATATAAAATAGTCTAACATATGTAGTTGGAAACTAGGAAGAAAGAGAACATGAGGCAGAAGAAATATTTGAATAAATAATGGCTGAGAATTTTTCAAAATTAGTGACAGACACTAAACTAGAGAGAAAAAGAAGCTCATAGAACCAGGCTAGATTCCCCCCACCCCCGTCTCTATCTCTCTCTCTCTCCCTCTTTCTCTCTTTTTCTCACATCCACAAACATACACCTAGACGTATCATATTCAAACCACCAAAAACAAAGACAAAAAATCCTGAAGACAGAGAAAAAAGACATTACACACAGAGGACAGTGGAACAAGGATAAGCATTATGGCAAAATTCTCATTAGAAACCATGCAGTCCGGAAAGCAATGGAATAACAGACAACAGTGCTGAAAGGAAAAACTGTCAAGCCAAAATTCTATAACTAGCAAAACATCCTTCAAAAATAAGGAGAAATAAAGAATTTCATAGACACGTAAAACCTGAGGGAACTCATTGTCAGCAGACCTACTCTAAAAGAAATGTTAAAGGAGGTTCTACAGGCAGAAGGCATATAATCAAGTCAGAAATGAAGAGCATCAGAAATGAAATAAAGTTAAAATCTTTATATATTTTAAATTGTTCTAGAAGATAACTGTATAAAGCAAAAACTATAACAGTGTGTTTAGACCATCTTTAAAAGCATGACAATAATTGCACACAGGATGGGAAAGAGGAATTCAGAATGTACTGTTACAAGGTTATTATACTACATGTGAAGCAGTATAATGTCATTTGAAAAGATACATGAATTATTTTTTTTAATATAGAAGGGTTTTATTATTATTATTATTATTTTTTTGTGTGTGTGTGATGAAGATCAGCCCTGAGCTAACATCTGTGCTAATCCTCCTCATTTTACTGAGGAAGACCGGCTCTGAGCTAACATCTGTTGCCAATCCTCCTCCTTTTTTTTTTTTCTTCCCCCTCAAAGCCCCAGAAGATAGTTGTATGTCATAGTTGCACATCTTTCTAGTTGCTGTATGTGGGATGCGGCCTCAGCATGGCCGGAGAAGTGGTGTGTCAGTGCGCACCTGGGATCTGAACCCGGGCCGCCAGTAGTGGAGCGCGTGCACTTAACTGCTAAGCCACAGGGCCGGCCCCAGACATGAATTATTCTTAAATGTTGTAAACTATAGAGAAACCACTAAAAATACACTTTTTAAAATACACTTTTAAAAGGTAAAAGTAATAAGTCAATAGAGGAGATAAAATGCAATCATAGAGGTGACATCAGCAAAATTGGAAGAGTAAAGACCCCTGAAAATTCTCTCCTCCAAAAAAGCAACAAGAAAACTGGCAAAAATGGTCAGAATCAACTTTTTCAGAATTCTAGAAACTAGCCAAAGGTTGCAGGAACTCAAGGAGCATTTACTCAAGAAAAGCAGCTGAATCTTAGCAAGAACAGTAGGCTTAGTGACATTTTAACTTGTCCTAGTCCAGTCAGCTGCTCTCCAGCCCCACAATAGCCTTGAAAAATAACAGCCTGCATTCTCAGTGCAGATTGGCAGACACCACAGGGAGCAGAATAGAGCTGGAGCACTTTCGAAGCCTCATTCCCAAAGAATTGTCTCATTTGACCTGCCTGGTGATTCTCTGGAAGACCTCATTTGCAAGACTGTCTGTATTTGAACTGACTCAGAAATTGCCCAGGTGCAAAAAAAAAGCCTTTTCTCCAGAGTAGGGGAGGGGACGTTTGTCAAAAAAAATTACAAGCAAGTGTTTTAAATCTGTGGCTGCTTGAGACAGTGGATAACAGTTGGGAAAACCAATAGACTACACAGAAAGCTTAAAAGGAAAAGCTGGGGAATAAGATGTTCACAGAGGCTTTGAAAAGTTTCCAAGATATTTCTGGGAATCTAGAAATATTCCATGTGTGTGTGTAGGGCTGGGCACAGGCCCAGGAATATGTGCATGCTCAGAAAAGACATGAGAAGGCTCTTAAGTTCTCACCACTGGCTGACCATAAGGCTCTGCACAAGCAGGAAATGAAGGCTAAGGCAGAGTCGTCAACTACCCAGCTGAGTGTTGAAGGCATGACTCAGTATGCACACCAGCTCATCAGCATAGATGGGGGATTTATTGGCTTCAAGTGTTTAAGGAAATATCTGTCCAATCGTAAGCTGACCACTGGGCTAACTGAGAAGAGACTTCAGTGGCCACACTTGACAAAGAATACAGACTTCACAGAATTAGTTCAGAAAAGTCACTAAACAACAACTACAATAAGCAGCAACAACAACAAATCCTTGGAGGGAGGAGAGGCTGATTTCCGAAGTTGCCACATTATATTATTTAAAACATCCAGTGTTTAACAAGAAATTACAAGACATGTAAAGAAACAAGAAAGGGTGGCCCATATACAGGAGAAATCACGGTAATCAATACACCGTAATCAACAAAATACACAGTAATCAGTAAATGTGTAATTTATTGATTACACAGTAATCGATAAAAACTGTGCCTGAGGAAGCCCAGATGTTGAATTTAGTAGACAAAATCTTTAATCAGCTATTTTAAATATACTCAAATAGCTAAATGAACCCATGTGTAAAGAACAATAAGCAAGTACAAGAACAAAGTCTCACCAAATAGAGGATATTAAAAGTATTAAATAAAGAGACTGGAAGTATTAAAAAGAACCAAATAGAAATTCCAGAGTTTGCAAAGTATAACTGAAATTAAAAATTCACTAGAGAGGCTTAACAGCAGATTTGAGGATCTGCTAGAGAAGAAAGAATCAGAAAACTTGAAGATAGGTGAACTGAGAATCTCCAGTCTGAAGAACAGAAAGAAAAAATAAAGAAGAAAAATGAACAAAGCCTCAGAGCCCTGTGGAGTACCATCAAATATACCAACATCCTCACAATGAGAGTCCCAGGAGGAGAGGAGAAAGGGAAAGGGACAGAAAGAATATTTGGAGAAAAAATAGCCAAAAACTTCCCAAATTTGAAGAAAACCGTGAATCTACATATCAAGGAAGTTCAACAAACTCCCAGGAGGATAAACTCTCAAAGAGATCCACACCTAGACCTGTCATATCAAAGATGGTTCATCCCAATAGATGCAGGAAAAGCATTTGACAAAATTCACCATTAATTCATAAGAAAAACTCTTAGCAAACTAGGAACAGAAGGGAACTTTCTTAACTGAATAAAAGACATTTACAAAAACTACAGCTAACATTACAGTGAATGGTGAGAGATTGAATGTTTTCCCTCAAGATCAGGAACAAGGTAAGGATGTCCTCTCTCATCACTTGTATTCAACATCATGCTGAAAGTCCTAAACAGTGCAATAAGCCAAGAAAAACCAAAAAGAATAATGGAAATGGGAAGGAAGAAATAAAATTGACTCTATTTGCAGATGACATGATTGTCTACACAAGAAATTCCAAAGAAACTACCAAAAAAGCTAAGCTAACTGAGTTACAAGGTCAATATACAAAAGTTAATCATGTGCCTGTGTTCCCACAGTGAGCAACTGGGATGTGAAGTTTAAAAAACAGTACTATTTATAGTATCCCCTCAGTGAAGTACTTAGATAGAAATGTAACAAAATGTGTCCGGGATCTGTATGAGGAAAGGTGCAAAGCGTGGATGAGAGAAAGCAAAGATGTAAATCAATGGAGAGAGGAGTGGTTTTCACGAATTGTGAGGCTCAATGTTGTCAAAATATCACTTCTCTCCAGCTTGATCTATAGATTCTGTGCAATCCCAATCAAAATCTCAGCAAGATTTATTTTATATGTCAACAAGTTACTTCAAAAATTTAGGAAAAATAAGAGAACTACAATAGCCAAAACAATTCTGAAAAAGAAGAACAAAATTGGAGAACTCATACTCCCAATTTCAAGATTTACCTATTAAGTTATGCTAGTAGTCAAGAGAGCATGATGTTGGCAAAAGGGCAGACATATAGATCAATGGAACAAAATAGAGCCCGGAAATATACCCACAGAAATATGCGCAACTGATTTTTGACGAATGTGCAAAGGCAATTCAATGGAGAAATAGTGTCCATATGCAAAGATATGACGTTTGACACATACCTCACACCTTATACAAAAACTAACTCAAAATGCATTATAGATCTAAATGTAAAACCTAAAACTATAAAACTTCTACAAGAAAACATCAGAGAAAATCTGCATGTCCATGGGTTTGACAGTGAGTTTTTAGGTACTACCGCAAAAGCATAAGCCATAAAATAAAAAATTGATAAATTGGACTTCATCAAAATTAAAAACTTTTGCTCTGAGAAACCGTTAAGAGAATGAAAAGACAATTCACAGACTGATGGAAAAGATTTGCAAGTCACAGATTCAATTAAGGACTTGCATCCAGAGCATAGAGCCCCTGGAGTGTAAAGTCCATAGAGGCTGCACCAATTTGCATTCCCACCAGCAGTTCCCTTTTCTCCACATCTCCAACGTTTGTTATTTTTTGTCTTGGCAAGTATAGCCTCAAATGGCTAAAAATTTTTAAATTGACAATACCAAATTCTGGTGAGGATGTGGACCCACAAGAATACTCATTCATTGCCTGTAGGAATGCAAAAACATACAGCCATTTTGGAAAACAGTGTGATTAAAAAGGGGCCAAACGAGGGACTTTTTCGGCTGATGGGACTGTTCCCTTATGGCACTATGGGGGTGGTAGGTACATGACTCTATGCATTTATCAAAACCCACAGGACTGCACACTACAAAGAGTGAACTTCACTGTATGCAGATTTAAAACAACCAACCAGGATGTCATGGAATCTCCGGATGGAATGCAGACTGTGACAAAAGAATCTACTTGTATTGCAAATGTATGACAAGCTCACTGAATTGGGTGGGGGGAAAGGAGCTGACCAATTTAACCTTGGAAAACACAGTTTTGACTGTACAGCTAGAGACAAAAAGGATTACACGTGAACACTGTACTCTAGTTGGTAACTACGTTTCTTACAGGGATACAGATCAGCAATCCTGAAACTACTTTACAGGTGTACTAGAGTGAACCAATGCATACGTAGGTTGTAGATATGGGAGGCAGGCCTTTCACTGTCAGAGGAGGAGTTACAAATAAGCCAGGTAGAAAGGCAAGAGTAAATTCTGCATTGCTGGGTTAGAGCCAGGGGTGTGGGGATCAATCAGCATGAACTAATGCTTATTCTAAGATAAATAAATGATAGGTGGATGGATGGATGGATGGATGGATACAGGGATGGGGATAGGTACGTGTATGTGTAAATGGAGTAGTATACGACATATGTTTCCTAGCTCTGTCCACTGATAGGCCTAGACGTATTGATACCCTAGTAGCAGCTAGCACATCTAACACCCAGACCTTAGCTCCTAAATAAAAGGAGCTAGAACTCTCTGGAGAAATGGATGATTCTAGGGCTGGGGCAAGGAAAATACGAGATGAGCCTGGAGCATCTTGTAGTGCCAGAAAGTAAGGAAGTGAAACAAACAAAGATAGAAATAAGACAAAAGAACACGGGGGCCAACTTGAAAGAGCTCCCAATGGTCCAAGTTAGAACAATTTGAGCAACAAAATACATAATGATAGTATTAGATTATCACCTGAAGGATAAAATACATAGCCCCAAGTCCATGCTGATGTAAATAAATAAATGGCAGAGAAGGGACCAATCTTCCTTATAGAATAATTCCAAATAATAAACGTGGGAGGAAAGAAAAAACAGAAAACCACCGTGAGAACAACACAGTCATCACTGTTCTGTGCAAGGTCCACAGACGGACACTCAAATTAGTGGGCGAAACTTTAAGAAACAATAGAATGTTTACACAGCCTCAAAATATGTCCCACCAATATTTATTAATCAAGGTGGTAATTTTAACATATGTCACAGAAACCTGGCCAACATCACCTTCACCACGTGATCAAGATTAACGTCACCCGTGATGCGTCACAGCGGTATCATGCGACCTGGATACGACGCCTCAAGAAGGACGCATTACTGCACTGTTCTCATCAGACGCAACCCCAGACTAATCATGAGAAAACATCAGACAAACCCAACGTGAAGGACGTTCTGCGAAACACTCGACCAGCGTTCCTCACAACTCTCGATGTTATGAAAAGTGAGGCAAGACTGGGAAACTATCACAGATGCAGGAGACTGAGGAATGTGACGCCAAGCACAGCCTGGTACCCTGGAGTGGATTCTGGAACAGAGGGAGAATGTCAGTCAAAACCTGTGGAAATCCAAATAGAGACTGGAGTTGAATCGTGTCATGCCAAGGTTAATTTCTTAGTTCTGATCAATGTTCTGTGGTTATAGAATATGTTACCATTGGGCGAACTGGGTGAAGGGTATAGAGGAACTCTCTGGAGTATCTTCACACCCCTTCTGTAAATCTAAAATTATTTCAAAATAAAAAGTTTTTTAAAAATGGAGAAATCATATCCTGTTGTTCAGGGCCTTGCAAGGCTCCTTCCTCCAGGAAGCTCTCCCTGATCTCCTCTGTACACGGGGTGTGCTCTTCCTCAGGGCCCTCAAGCCTGACCTCGTCTGCCACTCACTGGGCCAAGCATGTAAGACCTGCAGGTTCAGCTTCTTGCCTGGGATCAGAGGAGCCTTCCAGAGGACACGGCGAGCTTCCAGACAGCAGGGCCTGACTCCCACGTCTTGGAGATCGTCAGAGTCCGTGCCTGCCATGGGCGGGTAAGA